>NC_142357.1:41661903-41878529 GCF_059441175.1 Urocampus carinirostris | reverse complement strand
GGTCAGGTCCTGGTCAGTCCGCAACTGTCCAGCCTTTCGTGCATGTGCAGGGCAGCCAGGCGAAGTGCGGTGTTACACTTCATTTCCACGCAAAGCGCTCCTGGAGTACATCGCCTACACTCTGCAAAAGACAAAAACACGATAGAGTGGGATCAAAACAGACGAGGGATGAAGATTCGTGATTGCGATTTGCCTGGAAGAAAAATTAAAATAATAGTAATGTTGGAATGCCCAATTAATCGCCTTCAAAAGGCAAAAAACATTTATAAAAGTGCATATAAGGCTAAAAAATAAAATGAAACACTCCATTAATATATTGTATTTTTCAGTTTTTTTTCTTTTTTCTTATTTTAATATTTACCCAATTTAAGGATAGACTGAGGAGATCATTTCTTCCTTCATGCCATGAGGCTCTTTAACTCCACCCGGGGGGAGTAAAAGCCCACATGAAACCCCACCCCCACATTTGCATATTACCCTTTTTTTTTATTACAGTGTGTATTTTCCATAGCACTATTTAAATACTGTATATCAACACGTTATATTGGGTATTTTTGTATTCTATATCTTTTTTTAAATATTTTATTTTTCAACACAAGTATACTGCTGGAAGTGTGAATTTCCCTACGGGGACGTCGACCTTCTTTCTTTCTGTTTTCCAAAGTTGGCGGTTTTTATTTTATTATAACCTGTAAATATACTAATATTAAATATATTGACCCAAAAAAGCCATTAGGAAGTGAAGTTATGTACTATTTTATAAACTGTTTTATTTTATGTAAAGTCAAATATACTTGTCCTAAATCTGACTTCAGCGTTCGAGTGCGAACTTTGGCAGAAGGGTGTCGTAAACCGCGCTTTGCGCTGGAATGTGCCTTTTGTTCCATTCTGTGCAGACAACAATGACTTATCACCTCGCCTTGGGGGTGGAGTGTGTGTCTTGCCCCATTTTGTCGGAGGGGCGATGACCTATCACCCCTCCGCCAATTCTTCAAAGGAGGATTGGGAAATCTGCATCGGCGACAGCGTGGACCAATCGGCAGCAGCTTGGTCATGGGGCGTGAACATTTCATCACCATGTGTTATAACATGGGAAAAGCCTGGAGCCCCCGGGTCTTCTCCACACGATTGTAATTTGGCACGGCAGAAAGACCCGATTTGTTCAACTCTATGATAAGTCTAAATAAATTGATATGTGGACTACACTCGTCGTTCGGCTGATTGAATTTCTCCGACTTTTGAACATGCTCCAGCTGAAAGGGTTTTCACAAGACACGTGAAGTGTCTTCGGAGTCAGATTTTATTGTGGAAACCAAGAAAGAATTTGGAGGGTGTGTGACTGACAGGACTTTGGCCATGTCAGGACGTCTCCAACTCTTTGCTTAACTGATAAGAATTCGGATTCTAACTATTTGCTTAACTGATAAAGAACTTTTGTGGGTCACCACGACTCGGATCAAGCACCCGACTGGAGAAAAACAACATGTCACACAGTATAAATGCGACTGTCTGCCCAGACACCTTCAGAACACGACCGAATGTTTGAGTGAAATAAACAACGTGTTCCCCTCTCATTTCGACTCTCTCTGCTCTCTTGTTGTATATGTTTTGGGGCGGGGCCGATATACGTCCTGCTCCGACATATTCAGTGTAATAATCATCTTTTCTTCTCTAACCTGTAAAAATAGATACTCAAAAGCAAAGGCGTCTTCCTGCTGCATGTCCGCGGGGTCTCTGGGAACGAAGCAGACCCGGAACAGGCATCTGTAGTCGTGAGAGTCCTTTTTCTGCACCACCTGATAAACGCCAAAGACAATTTTGCACTATTTCCTGAGGTAAAAAGGTAATTTTTTTGGTCTTACCTTCTGTATGAGCTCCTCTTCATGCAGCAGCAGGAGTTTGGTGATGCTGTACTGTTGCTCTAAGACCAGGGCAAAGTATTCGATAGCCCGGATGGATAGTTTATCCTTCAGAGTCAGAACGATATCCTGGAATTGAGCAAAAAACAAACCGATTTATCTTAAACTGTATTTTCCAATACCAAGCAGCAGTAATTCTTACATTAACCTTACATTCTGGAACGTTCTCCCCCGCTTAGCCATGACATAAATTGCTTTTTTTATTATCAGTCATTGCTCATTCTACCCACAGTTGAAATGCTCTTGAGCAATGTTCTTTCTATTCTGGGTGCGTGCGCAATTGCGCACTACCCAGAGCTTTTCCGCGCATGAGAGAATCTAGCCAGCTCACAAAAATCAGGGTTCCAAATTGCTAATTAAGAAGTGAATTGAATCAAAGTTACAGTGCATGAAGGTCAAAATACCCGGGTTCCCCTGACGCTGTGTTCTAAATGCGGTATTTGGAAGTCAAGGTCGAAGTAGAACTAAGTTGAGTAAAGTCAGTAGAGTTTTTCGAGAACCGGCTTCTTCGGCTCGGTTCACTAAAAAGAACAGACTCTTTCGGGTCCCAAACGGCTCTTCAGGTTGTTTTTGCTTCTTTCATCCCTACATGACCAAATATGATGTAAAATTATGCACAAAATGACTTCAAGGAAGGGGGGGTCAACAGAACAAAAAATGAAAAAATACCAAAATGAAAAAGTAGTGAAAAGCTGAGGAAAAAAAACGAAACAAAAGAAGAGAGAGAGAGAAAAAAAGAGCGGGAAAAATTCCAGAAGAAAAGAAAGAAGCAAATAAAGGGAAAAAGGGTAATAGAGAACAAAAATGCAGGAAAAAAGTAACAGCTAGGAAAAAATAAACACAATGAGATTTTTTTTAAAAAGGAATTAAAAGAAAGGACAAAAACAGGGAAAAAGAGGAAAAAGTTTGTGTTGCATTCAAACCATTTCCAATTTTATCAAGTGAATCTTGTTGCCAAAATTGTACTTCCACTAAAAAATGTCATTAAATACAGTTTTGTATCGGGCAACCGACTCAATAAGCCCCCCAAAATGTTCGTATTATGCGAGAAAAGATACCAGGAATAAAAGAAATGGAAATCTTGTGAAAGAATTGTAAAAACAAATGACGTTTGTAGCTATAAGAATAAAACAAATCATCAAGGCAAGAATGTTTATTAGTTCGGCCCTTAATTACAAAAGGTCTCAAAGACTTATGACAGCATCCCTTGATCTAAAACCTACATGAGAGCAAGGGAAAACTCAAATACCTCAGCATGAAGAAATAAAGAAACCCTTTCATGCAATAAAATGCAGCTGGAAATGTATGAAAACATATGATTGTATAATTAATACCTTCTACCAGTGTCTGAAACTCGTGACCAAAAATTAGCGGCCACCAGGGGGCAGGCAACTTTTCAGCCATAAAGTTGCCACAGTCAAACGCTGCAAAGTCGAAACTTTCCCGCCAATTTTGTTTATAACGATTCAATGTTCAATAAAAAAATAGTTGGAAAAATGTAAGATCACTTTTTTTTTTAAAAACGGTCCTGACGCCCACTGGTGGACGAAAGTGGCACTACAACTCTCAGCATCTCAACAGAATTGTGTGCACTCTTATTTGCATTGATTAAACGTGATACAATGAATTGATGACCGAATCAGTTCTCAATGATTTTAATTATCTATTTTAATCCATTTCATCGATTTGTTGTTGCAGCCCTACTCCTCATTTGGGTATCAATCTGAAAATATTGGATTTAAAAAAAATCCTTGTTCGGAGTAATTTAAGGCTCAAAGATATATCAAAGGTTTTTACATAATCTCTCTGTAATCCGTCAGCAAATCAGAACATCGCTACACGTAACATCCGATATATGACTTTGCTTCCATCCAATTGGTTGAAAATCCATTACATTGACCCCATTTCCTGCCGACATTATCTCCAGTTGCTGAGTGTAGTGAGGGTCAGCACGGCGGCACAGTGGTTAGCGCGTTTGCGGCACAGTTCTGAGGTCATGAGATCGAACCTCCTGTGCGGAGTTTGCATGTTCTCCCCGTGCTTGCGTGGGTTTCCTCCGGGCACTCCTGTTTCCTCCCACATTCCAAAAACATGCATGTCAGGTTAATTGGACGGTCCAAATCGTCCCTAGGTGTGAATGAGCGAATGAGTTGTCTGTCCCCGTGTGCCCTGCAACTGGCTGGAAACCAGTTCAGGGTGTCCCCTGCCCACTGTCCGAAGATAGCTGGGATGGGCTCCAGCACCCCCGCGACCCTACTGAGGATAAGCGGTGCAGATAATGGATGGATGGATGGCGTGTAGTGATGGATTGCTGTGCTGACTGGGTACCAAATTGTTGTAAGAGGTGCCGGGCTGCTATGCCAGACATTGAATAAAGAAAATGAGCATCTGCTGGAAAAAATGAGGTTTTTCTGACCGTGGATGGCGAGAGGGTCATAAGGGTGGTGGGAAAATACCAAGTGTTGCCTTCATGACATTGATTTGACTGTAATTTCTTAAATGACACTCCTCCCAACTAGATACGTGGGGCCGAACCCTTTCATTAGAACCTTTTCCTACTGGGACTCTTGGATAGTCGTAGACGTACCTTGACAGTGGTGGTGTGGTCAAATTTGAAGGCCTTGGTCTGTCCGTTCTCCAAGTAGACTTTGAGAACGTTGGGCAGGAAGAGAAGAGAGTTTCCCTGATGGAGGGAATTCGGAAACAAATGAGGGTCAAGTCATGTAATCACAAGGAGTCTCAATGACACCATCCCCTGATCTAAAACCTACATGAGGGCAAGGACTCAAAAACATCAGGTCAAGTCCTGTTTATTCGATTGATCCTTAATCACAAAGCGTCTCAAAGGGCTGAAAGAAAAAACGAAAAAGAAAAAAAAAAAAGACTCCAGTTTCCACTTGTCCTGGAAGCGGGGGCCCTCACAGTCAACTTTTCTTTTTTTATTTACAGTTGCCATGTTAGAAATAATAAAAGATCAGGGGCGATTCTAGGTTCAGAGGTTTTCACGTGAGGGCAGCCCTGGCAAATTATGGATTCATTTATGAATGATTGATGGATTTTCATTTTATTTTTGTTTTGTTTTTTAGATCTTATTTTGAGTTTTCTATCATTTTCGATCAGAAGCCAAAAGAGCGGGCACAAGCGAGTCACATCAAGAATCACGAAAATTTCGGAATGTCGGGTCAGGATTCGGGTCTAAGACCTTACCTCTATCTCACCGTTATACATCGGAGCCTCCACAGACTCCGTCACTATGCAAGTGACACTAGGTGAGCGAGAGAGGAGTGGACTGAATCATTTCAAGGCAGTATTTCCGACGCTGCATCGTTTATATTTTCGTTTTGCTTTACTTTTCATGTTTCTTATCTAGCGTTTTTCTATCCAGTCATTCTTTAAGGAAAAGAGTTTTTGGAATGCATTTTTAGGTAACGCCCACGAATCGATGGATTATTGCAGCCCTCTCACCTGAGTGTGCCCATTGACCACCACCTCTTCCGCAAAGCGCACTTTAACCGGATTACTCCTCAGGCGGGCTCTCTTCTCGGCCGACATGATGGACGATTTGGGATTCTGCAAGGCACACAGGCAGGCGGGCGTGTCGACGGTGCGAATCCCGGCGCAGGGAAACTCATCGACGTCTTCTTTGTACTCACCGTCATGTGCCGGAGGATCGTCACCGTGATGCAGTCGTCCAAGTTCCTGCGTGAGGAAAACCACACGGGACACCATGGCATATTTTGGTTTCGGTTTTCGAGTAGAACATTTACAATCCGGAGATGTTTAATCCCACTTTCGGGCCGATACCAGTGGCATACTCAAGGGTTGAATACTATTTATCTGTCAGTCTAGATAGATGTCTAGATAGATAGATGTCTAGATGTCTAGAAATATAGATAGATGTCTAGATAGATGTCTAGATAGATGTCTAGATAGATTGATGTCTAGATAGATAGATGTCTAGAAATATAGATAGATGTCTAGATAGATGTCTAGATAGATAGATGTCTAGATGTCTTGATAGATAGATGTCTTTATAGATGTCTAGATAGATGTCTAGATAGATAGATGTCTAGATAGATAGATGTCTAGAAATATAGATAGATGTCTAGATATATAGATAGATGTCTAGAAATATAGATAGATGTCTAGATATATAGATAGATGTCTAGAAATATAGATAGATGTCTAGATAGATGTCTAGATAGATAGATGTCTAGATAGATAGATGTCTAGAAATATAGATAGATGTCTAGATAGATAGATGTCTAGATGTCTTGATAGATAGATGTCTTTATAGATGTCTAGATAGATAGATGTCTAGATAGATAGATGTCTAGATAGATAGATGTCTAGAAATATAGATAGATGTCTAGATATATAGATAGATGTCTAGATATATAGATAGATGTCTAGATAGATGTCTAGGTAGATAGATGTCTAGATAGATGTCTAGATAGATAGATGTCTAGATAGATAGATGTCTGGATAGATAGATGTCTAGATATATAGATAGATGTCTAGATATATAGATAGATGTCTAGATAGATGTCTAGATAGATAGATGTCTAGATAGATGTCTAGATATATTTCTAGATAGATAGATGTCTAGATAGATGTCTAGATATATTTCTAGATAGATAGATGTCTAGATAGATGTCTAGATAGATGTCTAGATAGATGTCTAGATAGATGTCTAGATAGATGTCTAGATAGATAGATGTCTAGATAGATAGATAGATGTCTAGATAGATAGATGTCTAGATAGATGTCTAGATAGATAGATGTCTAGATAGATAGATGTCTAGATGTCTAGAAATATAGATAGATGTCTAGATAGATGTCTAGATAGATTGATGTCTAGATAGATAGATGTCTAGAAATATAGATAGATGTCTAGATAGATGTCTAGATAGATAGATGTCTAGATGTCTAGAAATATAGATAGATGTCTAGATAGATGTCTAGATAGATTGATGTCTAGATAGATAGATGTCTAGAAATATAGATAGATGTCTAGATAGATGTCTAGATAGATAGATGTCTAGATGTCTTGATAGATAGATGTCTTTATAGATGTCTAGATAGATGTCTAGATAGATAGATGTCTAGATAGATAGATGTCTAGAAATATAGATAGATGTCTAGATATATAGATAGATGTCTAGAAATATAGATAGATGTCTAGATATATAGATAGATGTCTAGAAATATAGATAGATGTCTAGATAGATGTCTAGATAGATAGATGTCTAGATAGATAGATGTCTAGAAATATAGATAGATGTCTAGATAGATAGATGTCTAGATGTCTTGATAGATAGATGTCTTTATAGATGTCTAGATAGATAGATGTCTAGATAGATAGATGTCTAGATAGATAGATGTCTAGAAATATAGATAGATGTCTAGATATATAGATAGATGTCTAGATATATAGATAGATGTCTAGATAGATGTCTAGGTAGATAGATGTCTAGATAGATGTCTAGATAGATAGATGTCTAGATAGATAGATGTCTGGATAGATAGATGTCTAGATATATAGATAGATGTCTAGATATATAGATAGATGTCTAGATAGATGTCTAGATAGATAGATGTCTAGATAGATGTCTAGATATATTTCTAGATAGATAGATGTCTAGATAGATGTCTAGATATATTTCTAGATAGATAGATGTCTAGATAGATGTCTAGATAGATGTCTAGATAGATGTCTAGATAGATGTCTAGATAGATGTCTAGATAGATAGATGTCTAGATAGATAGATAGATGTCTAGATAGATAGATGTCTAGATAGATGTCTAGATAGATAGATGTCTAGATAGATAGATGTCTAGATGTCTAGAAATATAGATAGATGTCTAGATAGATGTCTAGATAGATTGATGTCTAGATAGATAGATGTCTAGAAATATAGATAGATGTCTAGATAGATGTCTAGATAGATAGATGTCTAGATGTCTAGAAATATAGATAGATGTCTAGATAGATGTCTAGATAGATTGATGTCTAGATAGATAGATGTCTAGAAATATAGATAGATGTCTAGATAGATGTCTAGATAGATAGATGTCTAGATGTCTTGATAGATAGATGTCTTTATAGATGTCTAGATAGATGTCTAGATAGATAGATGTCTAGATAGATAGATGTCTAGAAATATAGATAGATGTCTAGATATATAGATAGATGTCTAGAAATATAGATAGATGTCTAGATATATAGATAGATGTCTAGAAATATAGATAGATGTCTAGATAGATGTCTAGATAGATAGATGTCTAGATAGATAAATATCTAGAAATATAGATAGATGTCTAGATAGATAGATGTCTAGATGTCTTGATAGATAGATGTCTTTATAGATGTCTAGATAGATAGATGTCTAGATAGATAGATGTCTAGATAGATAGATGTCTAGAAATATAGATAGATGTCTAGATATATAGATAGATGTCTAGATATATAGATAGATGTCTAGATAGATGTCTAGGTAGATAGATGTCTAGATAGATGTCTAGATAGATAGATGTCTAGATAGATAGATGTCTGGATAGATAGATGTCTAGATATATAGATAGATGTCTAGATATATAGATAGATGTCTAGATAGATGTCTAGATAGATAGATGTCTAGATAGATGTCTAGATATATTTCTAGATAGATAGATGTCTAGATAGATGTCTAGATATATTTCTAGATAGATAGATGTCTAGATAGATGTCTAGATAGATGTCTAGATAGATGTCTAGATAGATGTCTAGATAGATGTCTAGATAGATAGATGTCTAGATAGATAGATAGATGTCTAGATAGATAGATGTCTAGATAGATGTCTAGATAGATAGATGTCTAGATAGATAGATGTCTAGATAGATGTCTAGATAGATAGATAGATAGATAGAGTATAAAATTTCCTATCTAGAGATGTTCAATCCCACTTTCGGGCCAATACCAGTGCGATACTCAAGGGTTGAATACTATCTATCTATCTGTCTAGATAGATAGATGTCTAGATAGATAAATAGATGGAAAGATAGATACTTTATTCATCCCTTTAGGGAAATTCACACTTCCAGCAGTATGCTTGTGTTGAAAAATAACATTAAAAAAGATATAGAATACGAAAATACCCAAAATAACGTGTTGATATGGAGTATTTAAATAGTGCTACGGAAAATACACACCGTCATAAAAATAGGTGGGGTTTAATGTGGGCTTTTACTCCCCCGGGTGGAGTTGAAGAGCCTCATGGCATGAGGAAGAAATGATCTCCTCAGTCTGTCCATGGAACAAGACTGTGACAGCGGTCTGTCGCTGAAGCTGCTCTGTGTAGTGGATGTGATGAATTCTCGATGATTGACCGCAGCTTGTTCAGTGCCCATCCCTCAGCTACAGTTATGATAACAATATATAATCTACTAGTTAGAAACATTCTAAGCATTCATGTTCCTTATTAGAATAGATTTGAATTTTCGATTTAAAGCAGTAGCACAACTTGGTCATATCTCCTCTCTGTAATTGATGCGAGGCTGGGGACCATCACCGCTCGCATGTTTTTTTTCCGATGCCAAACTGTTTTGTTTTTTGGTCGCCGCAATGCCGATTTGATTAAAAATGACAGCTTGCCTGCGCCCGCTGATTAAGATTAACAGCTTCCCGGCAAAGTCCTAATCACGACACAATGTGTTACTTTTCTGTACCAGACGTTTGTACAAAGTGTAGAGTATGCATTTTTTTTTGTTTTGTACTCCTTTGGCTGGTAATAGCTGTCAACAATGAGTGGTCTTAGGAGCCGAGTTCGGTCGATCACATGACTTCTATGAGTGGAATTCACAACAAGAGAAAGGAAACATCCATTTCAGCTCATGAGGAGATGTAGTCAGTTCAAGACACCAGCGCGGAAAGTCCCATCTAGTGAATTACAGCCCCAATTTGTAATATTTGACCACTAGATGGCACTGTGTTTTCTGGTACCAGTGAGGGCTAGTGATACACGACACAATGTGTTACTTTTCTGTACCAGACGTTTGTACAAAGTGTAGTGCAAAGGTGTCAAACTGGCGGCCCGCAAGCCGGATCAGGCCCGCTAGGGGATTGGATCCGGCCCGCGAGACGACGCTCAGAGAAGCACAAGAGAAAGAGCTGTAGGTTGGAATAGGTCCACTTGATGTTGCCAAAGCCAGGTGCCTCTCACAAACGCTGCACTTGTATTTCTCTATCCCTAATCTCTCTTTCTCTCTCTCTCTCTCTTCCTCCATTTTTCTCTCACTCTCTCTATCTCTCTCTCTTTCACTCTCGCTGTCTCTTTTTCTCATTCTTTGTTCCTTTTTGTCTCTTTCTATGTCTTTTTACCTTCTTTTGCTCTCTTCATTTTTTCCTTAACTCTCTCTCTCTCTCTCTTGCTTTCCCCTTCTGTCTTTCCCCTTTCTCTCTTTCTTTCCTTCTCTCTTCTTTTTCTATTTGGATTTTCATTCTTTCTCTTTCTTTCCCCCTCCCTCACTATCTCTGTTTTTTGTTTCTCTCTCTCTCTCTCTCTCTCTTTCGCTCTCTCTCTCTCTCTCTTTCTTTTGTCCCACCCTCTCTACCTTTCTCTCCCTATCTTTCGGTTATTTCTTTCTCTCTTTTTTTCCTTTCTCTCTAATCTACTAAACCGGCCCCCGAGAGAATGTTTGTTCTATCGTGTGGCCCCAGAGCTTAAATGAGTTTGACACTCCTGGTGTAGGGTATGCGTTTTTTTTTGTTTTGTACTCCTTTGGCTAGAAATAGCCATCATCAATGAGTGGGGTCTTAGGAGCCAAGTTCGGTCGATCACATGACTTCTATGAGTGGAATACACAGCAAGAAACAGGAAACATCCATTTCAGCTCATGAGGAGATGTAGTCAGTTCAAGACACCAGCGTGGAAAGTCCCATCTAGTGAATTACAGCACTCGCCCTCCTTACAGCCCCAATTTGTAATATTTGACCACTAGATGGCACTGTTTTCTGGTACAAATGAGAGCCAGTGATACAGTGATGAGGGGCAGATGTTACCTTAAAATATTTTCAACTTGATCGCCGTTCAAATCCTCCAGCTCTGTATCATTGATCTGCAAAACCTGGTCCCCTGGGTAGAGAATTCCATCCGCAGGACTCCCTAAATAACAAAATGAGAAAAAGCCTGTGCTTGCATAAAACAATGGTGGTCTCATATGTGGGCTAGGAGCTACTTTTAGAACAGATTAAAGGACATTAAGAGACACACACTGTGAAACACACACCGTGTGACACACATGGTTATTCAACATGGCTGACTCAACATCTCTCCAGGATGCGAGGGTTAGGGTTGTTCTGGATCTCCACCAGATCGGCTTTCTTAGCTTTTATTCGTTTTTGTTTTTCTTCAGGCGAGCGAGTTCCACTGCAAGGCGCGGTTCGGGGGGTTTTCTGTGACCTTAGTTACTGCTGCTAAATGTTATTGCACTCATTTCCATTCCACTATTGCAGGACTTCTCAATTATCTTCCGTCACGTCCCCCATCAGAAAAAGAAATCCTCTCGCGCCCAGTGTTCCCTCGAAGCGATTGCGCACTGCTCGCCCATTCTCACAAGAAAACTAAGCCAGCGCACAAAAATCAGGGCTCGAAATTGAGTATTAAGAAGCGACTTAAGTCAAAGTTACAGTGCACGAAGGTAAAAATACATGGGTTCCCCTGACGTTGTGTCCTAAATGCGGTATTTTGAAGTCGAGTCGAAGTAAAACGAAGTTGAGTAAAGTTAGTAGAGTCGGTCGAGAACCGGCTTCTTCGGCTCGGCTCACTAATAGGAACCGACTCTTTCGGGTCCTAAACGGCTCTTCGGCTTGTTTTTGCTTCTGTCATCCCAACATGACCAAATATTATGTAAAACTATGCACAAAATGACTTAAAAGAAGGGGGGAATGGCACAAAAAAGAAAAAATACCAAAATGAAAAAGTAGTGAAAAGCTGAGAAAAAAAAAGAAACAAAAGGAAGAGAAAAAAAGAGAAGGAAAAATTTAGGAAAAGGCCAGAAAAAAAGAAAAGAAAGAAACGCAAAAAAAAAGTAAAAAAGAGAGAAAGAAAAAGAGACAAAGAAAGAAAGAGAGAGAGAGAAAGAGAGAGAAAGAGAGAAAGAAAGAAGGAGAGAGAGAAAGAAAGAGAGAGAGAGCAAAATAGATAGAGCACAAGAGAGAGAGAGGGAGAGAAAGAGAGAAAGAGAGAGAGAGCAAAATAGATATAGCACAAGAGAGAGAGAGGGAGAGAAAGAGAGAGGAAGAGAGAAAGAGAGAGAGAGAACAAGGGAGACAAAAAGTAAACCGAGAACAAAAACAAAAAAGTAACAGCTCAGAAAAAATAAACACAATGAGATTTTTTTTAAAGGAATTTTTTAAAAAGTAGAAAAAAAACGGGGAAAAAAGAAGAAAAAGTTTGTGTTGCATTCAAATCATTTCCAATGATATCAAGTCAATCTTGTTGCCAACATTGAACTTCCACTAAAAAAAATGTCATTAAATACAGTTGTGTATCGTGCAATCGACTCAATAAGCCCCCAAAAATGTTAATATTATGCGACAAAATATGTCAGGAAATAAAAAGAAATGGATATTTTGTGAAATAATTGTAAGAACAAACGATGTTTGTAGGCAATAGTACATGAGTCAATTCATTCAAAAGTGAAAAATAATTTTTCATTGCCGGAAACTCAGCAAAATGTCAAGTTTTGGACATGTTTGATAATGATTTAGTTGCCACACTTGGGATTGCTGTTGCTCACTGTTGTTTCAAGCGTTGCTCACTGACTTGGTGTGAATGCTCAGACCCGGGGAAAATGACAGGGAACATTGTTCGCGCCCCCCCATGATGGATCTTTTTTTTATTAAGTGATCACATAATGCAGAAACCGTGCTTTGTTTTGGGCGTTTGCACCCTCAACCCCCTTTACCCGTGAGATGCATAATACTGGCAAATACTGGCACACATTCAGGATCACTCATGCCGCTCCAGAGCGCACCCCTCCCCCGCCCAGTCTATTCTGCTAATATCCCGATCCTTGCAGTTTTTCCAGACCCCTCCCGTCCCCTTTTCTGCGTTGCCACGCGTCAAACCGGAGCCCCCGATATGCTTTCAGTCGTGCCGTTCTCACACTTTTGCTCAAAGATTATTTTCCTCTCATGCAGGGGGGGGGGGGAATCACAGACCAGGAACAGAGACAGGACCCAGTAGGGTTGGTTTACTCAGTTTTATTGATGAAGAGGGAGAGTAAAGCTTGCTTCCACGATCCGATGATTGACGGAAACGGGTAGCAGGAACGCAGAAGTGGCATGATCATAGATTTGCAGGAATTCTAGTCGTTAGCCGGGACGCGAGAGCAAGGGCGGTATCGAGTTCCGAAACTAGGTCGGCAACAGGTGTCGGGCAGGTAGCAGGGTAATACAGGTCGGGATGGCAGGACAGGGCAGAATCGAGTCCAGAAACAGGTCGGCAACGGGTATCAGGCAGAGGAAAACAGGGCAGGAAAAAATGTCGGACGGAATGAGCTTGCCTAGCTGGGAGCATAGGATCGCAACGATCTGACAGAGTCCTCTTGAAAGCTGGGGGTTTAAAAGGAGCCAGTCAGCCATCAGGACTGTTTTGAATGAATTGACTCATGGACGATTGCCTACAAACGTCATTTGTTTTTACAATTCTTTCATAAGATTATCTTTTTTTTTTCCTGGTATCTTCTGTCGCAAAATACTAACATTTTTGGGGGCTTATTGAGTCGGTTGTAAGATACAGAACTCTACTTAATCACATTTTTAGTGGAAGTACAATGTTGGCAACAAGATTCACTTGATATCATTGGAAATTATTTGAATTCTTCTTTTTTCGGTGTTATTTTTCTACTTGTTTTCAAATTCCTTTAAAAAAAATCTCGTTGTGTTTATTTTTTCCGAGCTGTTCCTTTTTTCTTTTTGTTCTCTATTTACTTTTTTCCTACATTTCTTAGTTTTCTTTTTTTCTGGCTTTTTTTCTAAATTTTTCCTTCTTTTTTCTCTTCCTTGTTGTTTCTTTTTTTCTCAGATTTTCACTACTTTTTCATTTTGGTATCTTTTTCTTTTTTGAAAACATATAACACATAATATTTGGTCGTGTAGGGATGAAAGAAGCAAAAACAACCTGAAGAGCCGTTTAGGACCCGAAAGAGACGGTTTCTTTTAGTGAGCCGAGCCGAAGAAGCCGGTTCTCGAAAAACTGACTTTACTCAACTTCGTTCTACTTTGACCTTGACTTCCAAATACCGCATTTAGAACACAGCGTCAGGGGAACCCGGGTATTTTCACCTTCATGCACTGTAACTTTGACTTAATTAGCTTCTTAATTAGCAATTTGTAGCCCTGATTTTTGAGAGCTGGCTAGATTTTCTTGTGCGCAGAAAAGCTCTGGGTAGTGCCCAATTGCGCACACACGCAGCTCAGAGGGAAGGTTGGTTCAGCCTGACATTCTTTGAACACTTTTTAATAAATTCACCCTCTATCAAAGGTTTGCAATGCTTGGGGATCAGACCTCGCAGCTCGCCTTTGTAGCATTTTCATTTGACTCAATGTTTGAGGGGCCAACTGTTCAGCCTACAATTCTACGAACAGTATTTAATAAATTCATCCTCCGTGAAAGGTTTGCAGTGCTTGGCCATCAGCGTCGTGAAGGATTTTATACATTTTACCATAAAGGATTTTATACGATTAAATACAAGTTGCATTTATCGAGTGCAATGAAGATTTTCACTGAGTGAGATTCAGGTCACGCTCAGGGATGTTTTGACCCTTTCAGACATCGAGGCGAGGGGGCTTTCTTGGCACGCCCATGGGAGGAGCCGGCACACCAGCTTGCAGGAAAGAAACGTGGGCCAGGAGAAGGAAGCGAGAAGATCGAGAGAGGAGGCTCGACGGAGACTTTAGCCACACTAATTCGGCTAATTCGATGGAGTTCACTCCAACTTTACTCAATCTTGTGATGACATTGACTTCAAAATACCGCACTTCAAACACCGGGAACCTGCGTGGTTTTTGCCTGCATGCACTATGATTCTGGATGCCTTCTCTTGTGAATCAATTTCTGAAATTTTTTCGAGCGTTGAGAAGATCTCTTACATACCTGGGGCCACGTCCCTGACCAGCAGGGGTGCGTTGGTGGTGATGGCGAAACCATGTCCGGTACTTCGGTCCAGGACTGGATCTCGGGTGATCTGCAGCGACAGCTTAGCCTGGTAGTTCTGATTGGAGAGACTGTTGGAGCGTTGAGGCCTCCCATCGCCTAGCAACCGCTCTCTGAAAAGGAAATTGCATCAAGGAAACTGTGACTACATAACGAGGGACTACCGTATTTTCCGGACTTAAGGCGCACCTGAAATCTGTAAATTGCCCAATGTGTAATTTTTGAGCGCTAGATGCCACTGCGTGCAGACCATTTACCATTTAGCATCTTGATTATCCTCAAAACGTTAGGAGGCTGACTCCCTATTGGTGTGTGAGTGTGTGTGTGAATGGGTAAGTGTACGCTTTGTAATCCGGTGTACCTAATATACCGTAAAATACGGTACATAAAATTAGAAATGCATACTGTTAAATCGTACTGCATGTGGTAACTGTTTTGCCTTTGAGAAACAGAGTTGGAGTTGTGATTGGAGAGACTGTGTGTTGACTCCTCCCATCGCCTAGCAACCGCTCTCTATACAAGAACTTACATCAAGGAAGCTGTGACTACATAAAGAGAGATTTTTGTGACTACCGTATTTTTCTTTTTCTGGTGGGCCACATGCTAGAAAAAAATGTTTCATGCGGGCCGAAATAGTAGGTTTAAGAGAATTGGAGAGAGAGAGAGAGAAAGAGAGAGAGAAAGAAAGAAAGAGAGAAAGAGAGAGCAAAATAGATAGAGCACAAGAGAGAGAGGGAGAGAAAGAGAAAAAGAGGGAAAGAGAGAAAGAGAGAGAGAGAGAGAAAGAGGGAAAGAGAGAAAGAGAGAGAGAAAGAGAAAGAAAGAGAAAGATAGAGAAAAAGAGCAAAATAGATAGAGCACAAGAGAGAGAGGGAGAGAAAGAAAGAGAGAGTGGGAGAGAAAGAGAGAGAGAGAGAAAGAGAGAGAGAGAGCAAAATAGATAGAGCACAAGAGAGAGAGGGAGAGAAAGAGGGAAAGAGAGAAAGAGAGAGAAAGAGGCAAAGAGAGAGGCAAAGAGAGAGGCAAAGAGAAAGAGAGAAAAAGAGAAAAAGAGAGAAAGAGAGAGAGAGAGAAAGAGAAAGAGAGAGAGCAAAATAGATACAGCACAAGAGAGAGAGGGGGAGAAAGAGAGAGAGAAAGAGAGAAAGAGAGAGAAAAAGAGAAAGAGAGAGCAAAATAGATAGAGCACAAGAGAGGTAGAGATAGAACAAACATTTGGTCGGGGGCCGGACTAGTAGATTAAAGAGAAAGAAAAAGAAAGATAAAGAAATAAGAGAAAGTGGGAGGGAAAGGGTGAGAGGGCAGTCAAAAGAAAGAAAAATAGAGAGAGGGAAAGAGCGTGAGAAACAAAAGAGATAAAAAGTCATGAGAGAAGGGGAAAAGGAGAGGAAGAAAGAAATCCAAAGAGAAATAGAAAGACAGAAGGAGAGAAAAGAAAGCGTGAAGAGTATGAAAAGAGAAAGAGAAAAGAGAGAAAAGGAAAAAAGTTAGAGCAAAAGAGGTTAAAAGACACAGAGAGAGAAAGAGACAAAGAGCAACAAAGGAAGAGAAAAAGAGAGACACAGAGCGTGAAAGAGACAGAGAGTGGGAGAAAAGGGGTGGAAGAGAGAGAGAGAGAGAAATAAATACAAGTACAGTGTCTTTGTCCGAGGCACCTGGCTTTGGCAACATCAAGTTGACATATTTCAACCTGCAGCTCATTTTTCTCTTGCGCTTCTTTGAGTGTTCTCTCGCGGGCCGGATTCAATCCCTTAGCGGGCCTGATCTGGCCCGCGGGCCGCCTGTTTGTGCTCTATAACAGGACATACGGTCCGTACCTGCTCAGTGACTCTCGGGTGCGACGTATGATGGTCCCCACCACCTGTTGAACCCGGCTGGCCCTTCGAGCCGGAGACCTGCTCCGACATCGCTCCTTCTCCTCCATTTATCTAAAAAGAAGCGGATGAAACAGATCGGCACTCCGGAACGCCAGATGACACGAGAAGCGTATCGAAGGAAATGGATTTGCGGGAAAATCCCCAGCGCGGATTCATCTCCGTGATCACGAGCTCTTGCTCTTTGATTTCTCTAAGAGTGTGTCGCGTGGATTCCTCGTCCTTGCGATCATTTGATATATTCTCCATGAGCCTTTGGCGCCATAATATCGGCACCGATATTTGAGAATTTGACGGATATCGGTATCGGCATTTTTATTCATTCGACAGGTTGATTATTTCGGCTCTCTAATTCCACCGAACCCTGTCTCTCCGTGTCCTGGGGAAGCACGTTCAGGTGAAGACTGATCTATTAGCTCTTATCGTAACATTAGTCCGTCAATCGAGCGTGTGCGTTTGTGATCGGGAGAATTAAAAGCCTGCTAAAGCAGAAGGCTGAGTGATTAGCTTTTACCATAACATTAGTTTGTCAATCTGACTCTAAAACAAGAGTGGCCACACTTCTTAATTCGAAAACTCTATTTAAATTTCTATGCACTTTCTGTTTTTAGTTGTATTGACATTTTTATTTGTTTATTGTAAAATAAATCAGAGAGCTATTTAAGTTTTTAAATGTACTTTTGCTGCTGAGGCTACTTTATTTCCTTTACTGTTTTTGGTTAAAGTAAAGGATAAGTCATGTTAGTTGTGTTGAAATTCTAATTTATGTACCGCAAAAGGTTTCAGAGAGCTATTCCACAGCAACAGATTTATCCTCCGCTTGAGGTGCAACCCCCCAAAACAGTAAACAATAAAATAACAGGGGGGCAGCTTTAATTTGGATGATCGTTGTAACTACTGGAGTTCTTTGAGTTCTGATATGAATTACCAATCCCAAGCAGTCAACAATATAAAGTGAGTCGAATCAATTAAATATAACTCAGACGGTCTGTTGTAGAGATGGGAATTCCGACTCTTTTCAGAGAAATGGCTTTTTCAGCTTGGCTCACTTAAAGCCTCTTTCAGCTCCTGAATGGCTCTTCATTTTGTTTTTGTCATTTTATCCATATCATACCGTTTATTATGTATTCTTATGAATGAATTAAAAAGTGGCGAATAAAGCAAAATGAACACTTAAATGTTAACACTGAAAAACACAGGAAACAAAAATAGAAAATATTTATAAATCTACAAAGAGAAAAGTTAAAAACAAAACAATTTGAACCTTTTTTATACTCAACAAATTCAAAGTCAATAGCACAGAATGTCAGGACCAGAACAGAGACAGGACCCACTCGCGTAACGTTTCTCTCAGTTTTATTGTAAGAAAGGAAAGGGTTGCACCCACGATCTGGTGATCGCTGGCAAGGGAAGCTGGTCGCTCTGAACGCGGAAGTGGGCCAGCGAACGGAAAAAAACGGGGCAGTAGCCGGGATAAGAGAGCAAAAAACGTGGTCGGGATCGTAAACGTGTTGAAAGCCAAGAGAGGAGAGTAGATGCGGTCAGGATGAAAAACGGGTCGAAGCCGGGGAAGAGACAGGAGCAAAAACAGGTGGGAGTCAGGGTTGGAAAAAAGCTAAACTGAGGTTCGCAGACGGACTGACAACAGGTGACAGATGGGAGTGGGTTTAAATAGTGACAAGGAGCCCATCAGAGTCCGTGGCAGTTGTTGCAAATGAGCGGGCACAGGTGTTTCATTTTGTTGAAAGAGAATAAAAGCATCTTGAAGAGAACCGGCTCTCGATTGGTGGGTAGCCGGCTCCCACTTCCAAGATCCGTGCTCATAGACTCGGGAGCTGTGAAAACTCCACCCCTATTCGCCTTTTCTTTCGGTGCTCAGTAAATATTGTATAAGTAATCGCGATCTAACTATATTCTAGTCGCTGTTTGAATAATGGATTGATCTCTCAGGAACCGTCCTCTCATGGTTCAGATCCTACCTCTCAGATAGGACGCACTGTGTTAAATAGGGCAAAATGACATCTGAGCCCTTTAGTGTTACCTGTGGTGTTCCGCAGGGTTCAGTACTTGGTCCCCTTCTTTTCAGCATTGACATGCTTCCACCAAGTGATGTTATTCGCAAGTATGATTTCAGTTTTCATTGCTACGCAGACGACACTCAACTATATCTTCCGATGGAGGAATTTGCCACACTAAATTGTGGAAATTTGGAGGCCTGCCTCACTGAGATCAAAGACCAAAATGTTAGTTATTGGTCCATCTAAATGGCGTGACTTGTTCTCAAAAACTGTTCTGAACATTGACAAATGTAATATCACCCAGAGTGACTTAGTCAAAAATGTAGGTGTCATATTTGACCCCGATCTGGCTTTTCAAACACATGTTAAGAATATTACTAGAACAGCTTTTTTCCATCTTCACAACATTGCTAAATTACGCCCCATGCTGCCCCATGTGTTTGTTGCCTCCCATCTCGATGACTGTAATGCCCTACTCTCCGGTCTCCCGAAGTCCAAAATCAAGAGCCTTCAGCTGGTACAAAATGCTGCAGCCAGGCTTTTAACGAAGACAAGAAAGTTTGATCACATGACCCCGATTTTAGCTAACCTGCATTGGCTCCCTGTTAGCTCAAGATGTGATTTGTAAGTTTTGTCGGTAGCATACAAAATTAAATCTTTCAGAATTAATTTCCCCCCTATGTTCTGGTCCGGAGCCTTCGCTCTGAAAATGCCGGTCTACTAGTGATCCCAAGAGCCAAGAAGAAATCTGACAGTGTTTTCCATTGGGTGCCTTGGTGCTGTGGAATGCTCTTCCCCCTGAGATTGGATCTGCAACCTCAGTGAAAATGTTTCAATCTAAGCTTAAAACTCACTTCTACTCTTTAGCATATGAATGACCTAGATTTTATGTTTACAGTATCAGGTGATGGTGTCATAATAGTCTGTGGTTTGCAATAATCTGTGGTCTGTGCAGCCCTTTGAGACTCTTTGTGATTAAGAGCCAAACAAAAAAACAGGACTTGACTTGACTATTTTGAACAGTGACACGATCCAAGAAGACGCGATGTAAACAACTCGGGGAGAGCGGAAAACTGCTTTTATCAAATTAACTCACCACTTTTGACCTAATGGCGGAAAAAGGAATTATTTACTGAAAAATAAAACCACGGATATTTAAAACGCCCGTATCTCCAACACCGATTAAGAGTATCGGCCCGATCGGTCGATCTCTACTCTTTCCACGTGTGCTCGTTGTGTTAGCAGTTGACTTGAACTTGAAAGGCATTTCCAGAACCCGAAAAAATGGGAATTCAACCTCAATGTGATTTCCAAGATCTGAAACAGATTGCGGGCTATTGTTTGAGATGCACTTTCCCTCTCACTGCTTTTGTTTCCCTCAAATATTGTTTTTGCTGCGGTTTTGTCATGCTAGCTTCATACGCTGCAAAAAATGAGCTCAAATGCTTAAACCCCCAGAAGATGAAAATAATAGGGGGGGACATTTGCAGCGGGTATATTGTGTTTGTTGCATTTTTGGGGTTTTTAGAACGTTTATTTCTTTGTCTGAAAGTTCCTTGTTCGTCCACTAGGGGTCTTCACCGATTTGATCATCTTTTCCCAACCAAATCAGACGATGAATGACACACAGCACGTTCAATCGAATATAAAAATATAAGAAAATACGTATTTCATTAAATGGACAATTCATCATAGCATCATCTCCAAACAGAAAAGCAGCTTCAGCGACAGACGGCTGTCACAGTCTTGTCCACGGACAGACTGAGGAGATCATTTCTTCCTCATGCCATGAGGCTCTTTAACTCCACCCGGGGGAGTAAAAACCCACATGAAACCCCACCCCCACATTTGCATATTACACTAGTGTATCTTCCGTAGCACTATTTAAATATATTTTTCAACACAAGGATACTGCTGGAAGTGTGAAATTCCCTGCGGGGATGAATAAAGTATTTATCCATCTATCTATTTAGACATCTATCCAGACATCTTTCATTCTATCTATCTAGAAATCTATCTATCCATCTAGACATCTATCTATCTAGACATCTATCAATCTATCTATCTAGAAATCTATCTTGACATCTATCTGTCTATCTTGACAACTATCTATCTATCTAGACATCTATCTAACTAGACATCTATCCAGAAATCTATCTATCTAGACATCTATCTATCTAGACATCTATCCAGACATCTTTCTATCCAGACATCTATCTAGACATCTATCCAGACATCTATCTATCCATCTAGAAATCTATCTTGACATCTGTCTATCTAGACATCTATCTATCCAGACATCTAGCTATTTAGACATCTATCCAGACATCTTTCATTCTATCTATCTAGAAATCTATCTATCTATCTAGAAATCTATCTATCTATCTAGACATCTATCTATCCAGACATCTATCGATCTATCTATCTAGAAATCTATCTTGACACCTATCTGTCTATCTTGACAACTATCTATCTATCTAGACATCTATCTATCTAGACATCTATCCAGACATCTTTCTATATAGACATCTTTCTATCCAGACATCTATCTAGACATCTATCCAGACATCTATCTATCCATCTAGAAATCTATCTTGACATCTGTCTATCTAGACATCTATCTATCCAGACATCTAGCTATTTAGACATCTATCCAGACCTCTTTCATTCTATCTATCTAGAAATCTATCTATCTATCTAGACATCTATCCAGACATCTATCTATCCATCTAGAAATCTATCTTGACATCTGTCTATCTAGACATCTATCTATCCAGACATCTAGCTATTTAGACATCTATCCAGACCTCTTTCATTCTATCTATCTAGAAATCTATCTATCTATCTAGACATCTATCCAGACATCTATCTAGACATCTATCGATCTATCTATCTAGAAATATATCTTGACATCTATCTGTCTATCTTGACAACTATCTATCTATCTAGACATCTATCTATCTAGACATCTATCCAGACATCTTTCTATATAGACATCTTTCTATCTAGACATCTATCCAGACATCTATCTATCCATCTAGAAATCTATCTTGACATCTGTCTATCTAGACATCTATCTATCTATCTAGACATCTATCTATCCAGACATCTAGCTATTTAGACATCTATCCAGACATCTTTCAATCTATCTATCTAGAAATCTATCTAGATATCTATCTACCTTGACATCTGTCTATCTATCTTGACATCTGTCTATCTAGACATCTATCCAGACATCTATCTTTTTAGACATCTATCCAGACATCTTTCAATCTATCTATATAGAAATCTATCTAGATATCTATCTATCTTGACATCTGTCTATCTATCTTGACATCTGTCTATCTATCTTGACATCTATCCAGACATATTTCTATCTAGACATCTATCGATCTATCTATCTAGACATCTATCTATCTATATATCTAGACATCTATCTATCTATCTAGACATCTATCTATCTATCTATCTAGACATCTATCCATCTATCTATCTATCTAGACAATTTTCTTACTTCTTTGGCTTTCTAATGAGTTTAGCAATTTCAAACACCGTCACCCGATACTACGAGTATCAGATATCAAAGACCACGACCATAGAGGCATGATCTGGTCAAGAGTCCCTGGTCCACATAAAATGAGGAACTGATCGATCGCTCGTTCCCTTTCCTGCTGCTTCGCATGACGGCCGCGTGGCCTTGACTAACACGTGGGCCTCACCTTGCGACCAAGACCAAGAGGACGGTTTCAAATTTAACACCATGTTTGCCGGTTGTTGGGAATGATTGTTTTTTTTCTGTACAAGGGATTCTCCCTAAATCGCCAAGCATTATAGCGAAAAACTTTCTTTTTGTGCTAGTAACATTCAGCAGTCAAAAACTACTATAATCTCCAGTGCCCTCTCCTTTTTATCTTTAATTGTGTGGGTGCTATTTCAATCGGCCTGGTTCATTGATTCCATTTTATTGGGATTAGTAATTCATATCAGAACTCAAAGAACTCCAGTAGTTACAACGATTATCAACATTAAAGCTGCCCCAAGATAGCTGTGGATGGTCTCCAGCTCCCCCGCAACCCTACTGAGGATAAGCGATGCAGATAATGGATGGATGGATGGTTTTAACAAGCAGTCCTGTCTCCATCTCAGCTGCCACGTGTCCCGCAGTAATTCTATATAGCAGGCGGCGAAGCTTTGACCTTTAAGAGGATTAGAAACCTCGGATGGTCCCGAGCTGGGGTGTCAACATAACACCCCCCGATGATCCTCATCCTGCCCGATCGGCCGGGATAAAGAAGAAGGATGAGGGCGCCAACAGATGCGCCCCGGGAGATGAGCGCCATTAGTGACGCAATTGTCTTGAGTTAAGAGCTTTTCTGCACTTATTTCATTTGCGCTTGTAGAGTCAGGTGACCATCTCCAGGAACTGGTCTTAAGACCTTCTCCTGAATATTCCTTTGTTTTTAGGACACGTGTCAAACGCATGGGACAAATGTCCACAAATGTCCATGATGAAAGAATAATCATTGTTCGTACGGGTGCTTGAAATCCTTGAATATGACGCATCACTCGTGGAATTGTCTTAAGTTAAGAGCTTTTCTGCACTTATTTCATTTGCACTTGTAGAGTCAGGTGACCATCTCCAGGAATTGGTCTTTAGACCTTCTCCTGAATATTCCTTTGGTTTTAGGACACGTGTCAAACGCATGGGACAAATGTCCACAAATGTCCATGATGAAAGAATAATCATCGTTCGTACGGGTGCTTGAAATCCTTAAATATGACGCATCACTCGTGGAATTGTCTTGAGTTAAGAGCTTTTCTGCACTTATTTCATTTGCACTTGTGGAGTCAGGTGACCATCTCCAGGAATTGGTCTTTAGACCTTCTCCTAAATATTCCTTTGGTTTTAGGACACGTGTCAAACAGACTTGAAGGCTATTGTTCCTGTAGCCTTCAAGTCTGCCGTCATTAAACCCACGCTTAAGCGACCTAACCTTGACGCAGAAAGCCTAGGTAATTATAGGCCAGTGTCAAATCTGCCATTTCTTGCGAAATTACTTGAAAAGGTCGTTGCACAGCAGCTAAATGACTTCATGTCAGAAAATAACCTTTTTGAAACTGTCCAGTCAGCATTTAGAGCAAATCATTCTACTGAGACAGCTCTTGCAAAAGTAACCAATGATCTCCTTTTAACAATAGATTCTGGTGCCTCATCAATGTTACTGCTGCTGGATCTCAGCGCTGCTTTTGATACGGTCGACCACAACATATTATTGATTCGTCTAGAACGCATTGGTATCTCAGGAACTGTACTCTCGTGGTTTAGGTCCTACCTGTCAGACAGGATGCAATGTGTTAACTATGGCAATATGACCTCTAAACAATCTAATGTCCCTTGTGGTGTTCCTCAAGGCTCTGTACTTGGCCCCCTTCTTTTTAGTATTTATATGATCCCGCTTGGTGACATTATCCGCAAGTATAATATTAGTTTCCATTGCTATGCAGATGACACTCAACTGTATGTGCCACTGGAAAAAACTGGACATTTAAGTTTTAGAAATCTGGAGGATTGCCTTACTGAGATTCAAAGATGGATGTCAAATAATTTTTTACGCCTTAACCCAGAAAAAACTGAAATGTTGATTATTGGTCCAGCTCACTGTCGTCATTTGTTTTCAAACATTACCCTGAACCTAGACAAATGTAATATCACCCATAGTGACTCGGTCAAAAATCTAGGTGTTATATTTGATCCTAATCTGTCGTTTCAGTTACATGTGAAAAATATTACTAGAATAGCTTTCTACCACCTCCGTAATATTGCGAAGATTCGTTCAATGCTGTCCCAATCAGATGCAGAGATTTTAATTCATGCGTTTATTACTTCTCGGCTTGATTACTGTAATGTATTGCTTTCTGGTCTCCCGATGTCTAGCATTAAAAGTTTGCAGCTGGTTCAGAATGCGGCAGCTAGACTTTTGACTAAGACCAAAAAGTTTGAGCATATTACACCTGTATTGGCCAACTTGCACTGGCTCCCAGTCCACTTAAGATGTGACTTTAAGGTTCTCTTATTAACATATAAATGTTTGCATGGGCTTGCACCCTCTTATCTCTCCGATTTGATTTCCCCCTATGTTCCTTCACGGAGTCTGCGCTCGGAAAATGCCGGTCTACTTGTGACTCCGAGAGCCAAGAAGTCTGCGGGCTCGAGAGCGTTCTCCATCCGGGCCCCGGTGTTGTGGAACGCCCTGCCTCTGGAGATAAGATCTGCAACCTCAACGGAAGTTTTTAAATTGAGGCTTAAGACACACTTCTATTCCAAAGCATATGATTGATGCCCACCTCGTATTCTGTTTTGTCCTGTCTTTTTCTGAGGCCTGCCTGGCTGATACGAAGGAGAAGGATGATCTGGGATGGGTCAACGGACCGGGGTCTGACCTGCAGCATGTCAACCCCTGCATTTACCAGCTGGCGTCGTCGTTGATGTCATGCTCTTTCCGGACACATTTTCAACATCTTACCTAGTGTTTACTATTCTGTGTACAGTAATGCTAATTGTAATTCACCCTGTTCAATCCTGGAAGGGGGATTACCACATGTGAGGTCCTTTCTCAAGGTTTCTCTTTTCTCCTCACACTGAGGTTTTTGAGTTTTTCCTTGCCCGCATGCTGGTTTGCTGGTTTAAGATCAGGTAATTGTGTAATTTTGTAACTGTAATCCTGTGCAGTCCTTTGAGACATTTTTGTGATTAAGGGCTATATAAATAAATTTGACTTGACTTGACTTGACTTGAAACGCATGGGACAAATGTCCACAAATGTCCATCATTCCTAACCACTTCTGCATTTTTCATGTGTTTTCGGTGCGTCTGCTACAAGCCAGGTGAACTCCTCTTTCCACCATGCTTTTAATGTACGTTTACGTTTTGGAGTGTCAGCAATTTTGTTCGCTTCTTTTGAATATTTTTTCTAGGGCTGATGTTTTGGCTTGATTCCTAACCACCTTCTCCATTTTTCTTGTGTTCTCTGTGCGACTGCTACAAGCCACGCAAACTCCTCTTTCCACCATGCTTTTAATGTACGTTTACGATTTGGAGCGTCATCAATTTTGTTGGCTTCTTTTGAGTCTTTCTTCTGGGGTTAAGGTTTTGGCTTGATTCCTAATCACTTCTCCATTCTTCTTGTGTTTTCTGTGCGTCTGCTACAAGCCACGTGAACTCCTCTTTCCACGAGGCTTTTAATGTAGGGTTTACGTTTTGTAGCGTCATAAATGTTGTTCGCTTCTTTTGAATCTTTCTTCTGGGGCTAAGGTTTCGGCTTGATTCCTAACCACTTCTCCATGTTTCTCGTGTTCTCTGTGCGTCTACTTTGGAAAATGATATGCAAATGCACGACCTTATAACACTCGGGAAAGTCCGGAAGCAGGAAGTTATTCGATGCAGGCTTCTGATTGGCTGTCGAGTATGCAAATTTCCAAACGAACCGATATTCAGAAATTTCCAAACCAACCGCCTGGGCAGACGTTATTTCAAACCCTGGTTAGGTGTATGTTTAGGGTTAGGAACTACAGTTTGATATTAATATTAGGGTTTATAACTAAATGTAGGGTTCCAAAATATGTTTGGAGCTAGGGTTACGGTTTGAAACGAGGTTAGGGTTAGGTGTAAGGCTACAGTTACAAGCTAGGATTTGGGCTGTATGTTAGGGTTCTGAAATATGGTTGTGGTTGATATTTGGATGGTACTGGATAAATTGGAAAATATGCTTTGAAAGTCTTTAAAAAAAGCTTGAATTTGTCCATAAAAAGGTGTCCGAACCTTAAATGTTGCAAAGAAGAATGGGCCAAAATTCCTCCACAGCGTTGTGAAAGACTCATGAACAATTATTGTAAACATTTGAACCTTGTTATAGTTGCTATTAGGTTCAGAGGGCAATGACTTTTTCACATATTATAATACAAAAGAACGATTTTATACATTTGACTATAAAAGATTTTATACGATTGAATACAAGTTACATTTATTGAGTGCAATGAAGATTTTCACCCAGTAGGCTTAAGTTCAATGACAGGTCACGCTGATCCCAATGCGGAATGTTTTGTCTAGTTCTGTTGATAACAGGACTCTGACGCAGGACGGCAGGGATTGTTTGGAGAAGTTGTTTTGTTTGGTCCAGACAGCTGGACGCTCTTCTCCGACACGGTGGGGCCCACGTGGGGGCTTCCCTGGCACGCCCATGGGAGGAGCCGGCACACCAGCTTGCGGGAAAAGACGTGGGCCGAGAGAAGGAAGGTAGAAGATCGAGAGAGGAGACTGGAGCGACACTAATTCGATGGAGTTCACTTAGGTTAAATTGTTTCAGAAATTAAATCTGCCCCCTTGTGAAAATGCCGGTCCCTCATCTTTTCCATCAAGAAATGAGCGCGCATTGTTACGTGAAT
Organism: Urocampus carinirostris; assembly: GCF_059441175.1. Lineage (NCBI taxonomy): Eukaryota > Metazoa > Chordata > Actinopteri > Syngnathiformes > Syngnathidae > Urocampus > Urocampus carinirostris. The sequence continues at coordinate 41,851,076 of NC_142357.1, read as the reverse complement.
GTAGGTTGTGCTTGGTTAATGGAGTCGGATAACCAATTCGAACAATTTGGTAAACGCTACATTTTCATATTTATTTCCTTTTTCACATAGGTACAGATGAAATCAATAATTGATAACTACATTTTGGGTTTCCTTGGGTTGTGTGATATTCAAAATTGGTTTGTTGATCTAATACCTTTATGAGTGATAAATATGCAAAAAGCACATAAACCAGAAAGAGCGCAAATACTTTTTCACAGCACTGTATACGGAGGCGATTAAAGCAGCTAAGAGCATGACAACCCTCGCAAGTGCTTTTCATTTTAATCCGCAATGCTCCCGAACCTCTCTGCATCCACCCACTACCTCCACTGTACCAGCTCAAGTGAGGTCACACCAAAAATAGACAAAATTTCACTTTTCTTTTCCAAGTGTATTTATTTAAAATGTAATTTAACCATATCCAAGTATGTTACATATGAGAAGTACCGTATTTTCCGCACTATAAGGCGCACCTAAAAGTCTTTTTTTCAAAAGCTGACCATGCGCCTTATAATACAGTGCGCCTTATATATGGCTCAATATTAAATCGCAAGGTCTCGCAACTTACGCAACAGCCGCCGACTCGATTTTCCCCCAAACGTGGAGTAGTCCGCGGTGTATGCTGGGATTTATATACCGGCGTTTCATTGGCTAACCAATGTGTCAATCATCATTTGAATCGATCACTATTGGCTGAAGTTATTCGGAGCCTCGGATAGGCTAGAGGGCCGAAACAAACCCTGCAATTGGCCGAAAAAGATGTGTCAATCATCAATTAAATCGATCGCTATTGGCTGAAGTTATTCGGAGCCTCGGATTGGCTAGAGGGCCAAAACAAACCCTGCAATTGGCCGAAAAAGATGTGTCAATCATCCGTTAAATCGATCGCTATTGGCTGAAATTATTCGGAGCCTCGGATAGGCTAGAGGGCCGAAACAAACCCTGCAATTGGCCGAAAAAGAGGACTGAATAGCAAGCTTGCTAAAGTACGCCATCAAGAAACATGTTTCATTAGTCTGTATTTGTAAATATTTGACTCTCCTGGATTTACTTCACTCACGGATATAAGAAGACCATGATTGCGTATCATTATTGAACGTGAGAACTTAGGTGAGCTATGCGGCTTTCTATTTTCCCGGTATCTTGTTTTAGAACGATCTTGATGTTGCTGTGATGAGTTGAGTCAATTCAACTCAATTCCAAGCGTTTATTGTCATATGCACGGTAAAGTTGCGAGCGAAAAAGAAAATAGAAACTAAAGAATGGTTGGCATTTCTTGAATCCCAAGACTTTAACCTTCCGAATGATATTTGGAACGATGCATTTGAGTGACATGGTACGGACACCGCATCCGCACGTGTTCTCGACACGTATTTGCGTCTTTGCAAGCTTTGGGAATCTTAAGGGGGTAATCAGTTGGACTGAACCATCTGACTGTTTTGTCCACGTTCCCATTGTAGCGCCTTATAATCCGGTGCGCCTTATCTATGGAAGATATAGGACCAAAAACTATTTTTTGGGGGTGCGCCCTATAACCCGGTGCGCCCTATAGTGCGGAAAATACGGTACTTACTATATTCTTTTAGGTAATGTTTATTATGTATATACAATTTAATCTCAGGTATCGGGTTTTGGAACGCATTAGCTAACTTTCTAAATAGCAGTTTTTGCTCTTCCAATATCTATTGCAAGCCTGGTCATCCTGGAAAGGGGATTACCTCAAGGTTTCTTAAGTCCTTTCATGCTAAAGTTTTTGAGTTTTCCCTTGCCCTCATGTAGGTTTCAGATCAGGGGATGTTGTCATGGCAGTCTGTGCAGCCCTTTGAGATTTTTTCATTAAGGGTTATACTAATAGGTATGACTGGTTTACTGAAAATGGATCCGGTTGTATCGGTAATGGACAATACTCAAAACAAAAAAGTTGTATTCTTACTCAAAAACGAATAAGATTCTAATAAACTGCACTCTTATTGCTTTCAAACACTACAAGTACAGAACATGACGCAAATGTCTTACTTCTTTGGCTTTCCAACAAGTTTAGCAATTTCAAACACCGTCACCCGATACTTTGAGTATCAGATATCTAAGACCACGCCCATGGAGGCATGATCTGGTCAAGCGTCCCCGGTCTATATAGAAAGAGGAACTGATCGATAGCTTGTTCTCTTTCCTGCTGCTTCGCATGAGCGTAACACGCGGGCCACACCTTGCGACCAAGCGGCACACGAGACCAAATCTCTCCGCAACAACAAGAGGACGGTTTCGAATTCAACACCGTGTTATCAGAACTGTTGTAAGTAGAAATGTTATTTTCAACCTGTAATCAAAAACCTCAAGCATTTTTAGAATTGTTGAAAATAACACTGCTATGAATCGCGTAGAAGGCAGTCCCCAGCCGCTTCGGCTCCCTGGCCCGGCTGCCAGAAGAGCGCCTGGTCGCTTCGGCTCCCTGTTCCAGCAAGGACCTTCGGCCGTCTTGTTGTTGCAGCCTCCATAATTGTATCATTTCTTTTGGGATGTCTGGTAGCCCTTGAGGGGGAGGCTATGTCAGGGTCTGGCGTCCCTTTGTCCACAAGAGGGCGCCTAATCGGTGTCATTGGGACAGGTGTATCCTATCACACCTATCCCTAATTAGCCTCACCCTCCATAAGAACATTTTGGACAGCACCCAGTGTTGGGTGATTTTCATTTTCCACCCTTGTTTTCCCCTATCACCTTTTTGCCAGTCTCTCCTACTTTCCTAGGTTTGTTTTTTGTCCAGACAGTTTGATTGCTGTTTTTTGACCAATACTTTTTTGATGATTTTGGCGGCGCAGTGGTTAGCGCGTGTGCGGCACAGTTCTAAGGTCTTGGGAACGTTTTGTGCAGGTTCAAATCCAGCTACCAGCCTACCTGTGCGGAGTTTGTATGTTCTCCCCGTGCTTGCGTGGGTTTCCTCCGGGCACTCCGGTTTCCTCCCACATTCCAAAGACATGCATTTCAGGTGGATTGGCCGGTCCAAATTGTCCCTAGGTCTGAATGTGCGAGCGAGTTGTCTGTCCCCGTGTCCCCTGCGATTGGCTGGCAACCAGTTCAGGGTGTCCCCTGCCCACTGCTCGGAGATGGCTGGGATGGGCTCCAGCACCCCCGCGACCCTACTGAGGATAAGCGGTGCAGCTAATCAGTTGAGATAAGATGATTAAAGTGCAATTTGTCCTACTTTCCGAGGTTTGTTTTTTGTCCAGACAGTTTGATTGTTGTTTTTTGACCATTTGTTTGTTACTTTTTCGATGATTTTATGATTAAAGTGCAATTTACTTTTGAAGGATTTTATACATTTGACTATAAAGGATTTTGTACTATTGACTACAAATTACATTTAAGGTAAAAGATATTCACTGGCGGGGCTGTGGTGCGAGGTCAGTGCAACCTAGTGGAGAATATTGTTTACAGGAACAGCGGGAACGGGACGTAAGGCTGATAAGATAATCAGTGCACCTAGACGCGGAGGGGCCCTGATGACGGAGGACGGCAGGCAATGTTTTGATAAACGCTCTGCTGTTTTAAGTTTTCCAGACATCGAGGCGAAATGGTGGAGCCCACGTGGGGCTTCCCTGGCACGCCCATGGGAGGAGCCGGGACACCATCTTGCGGAAAGACGTGGGCCGAGAGGAGAAGGCTACAGGACTTGAAGAGAGGGTTTCACAGAGACTCCGACGACACTGATTCGGCCATTTTTGATGGAGTACACTTAGTTAAATTGTTAAAGAAATGAAATCTGCCCCCGTGTGAAAATGTCGGCTATTCTTGTCCATCTTTTCCCATCAATAAACGAGCGCGCATTGTTGGGTGAATGCAGGCTGTGTTGGGTAATGGAGTCAGAGAACTCATTCGATCAAATTTGGTCAACGCTACATTTTAATATTCAATTCCCAACACTTTCAAGCACCCTGCCTGTTCCTAATTCCTGCGTTTGGGTCCACTGCAAAATCACAACAAACGTTGGCGACACTCACCCTGATTGAGCTTCCCCCCGGAGGACTTTGCAACACCGACAGCCGCTCGTCCTCTGAGACATTGGCTCCGTGGCCCCTCCAGGATTGGTTAAAGAGAGCCGGAGGGGGGCCCTCGAGATCATGGGTCCTGGTCCCGGTCTGGCGAGGCCACCTGCGCACAGCAGTTTTAGCAACATGAGCGGTCTAACTCCATAACTGCGTCAAATCAAAATAAAATATTCTCCGAGCGGATGTCGAAAGTATGTCAGGCTAGCAGAGCAGATGTGATCCAAACCAGCGATGTGGTTTTCCAAAAAGGCCCCTCCTTCCTCCGGCCCCCGAGGCTCTCTCGCTCCGGAGACCGGGTCCTCCATCCTCTAAATCAGGGGTGTCAAACTCTTTTTAACTCGGGGGCCACACGATAGAACAAACATTCTGTCGGGGGCCGGACTAGTAGTAGATTAAAGAGAAAGAAAAAAGAGAAAGAGGGAGGGAAAAGGAGAGAGAGGGCGGGACAAAGAAAGAGAGAGAGGTAGAGAGCGTGAGAAACAAAAAAGATATAAAGTCGTGAGAGAGGGGGAAAAGAAAGGGAGAGGAAGAAAGAAATCCAAAGAGAAATAGAAAGACGGAAGGAGAGAAAAGAGAAAAGAAAGCGCAAAGGGTATGGAGAAAGAGAAAAAAGGAAGTTAGATCAAAAGAAGTTAAAAAGACACAGAGAGAGAAAAAGACAAAGGGCAACAAAGGAAGAGAAAAAGAGAGACACAGAGAGTGAAAGAGACTGAGACTGGGTGGGAGAAAAAGGGTGGAAAAGAAAGAAAGAAAGAAAGAAAGAAAGAGAGAGATAGAGAGAGAGAGGGAGAGAGAGAGAAAGAAATACAAGTACAGTGTCTTTGTTCGAGGCACCTGGCTTTGGCAACATCAAGTGGACATATTTCAACCTGCAGCTTGTTTTTCTCTTGCGCTTCTCTGAGTGTTGTCTCGCGGGCCGAATTCAATCCCTTAGCGGGCCTGATCTGGCCCGCGGGCCGCCTCTTTGACACCTGTGCTCTAAATCAGGGGTCTCAAACTTGTGGCCCCCAGGATGAATTTCAAAAGGATAGTATGTATTATTTTCCCACTAGATGTCGCTGTATTCTGCCGTGCCACTGAAATAGAGCGCTAAAACCACAACGGGAAAAGGCTAACTACGGAGACTGAAAGTGACCAAAACACACCGTAATACTTTTAAGAGAAGAGAAATAAGAAAAGAAAAAGAAAAGAAAAACTCAAGAAAAAGCAGAATGAAAAAAATAAAAAGAGAAAAATAAAAACATTAAAAGAGAAACGAAAACTGCATTTTTTTTTCATTTTGGTCTTTTTTCTCTTTAATTCCTTTCTTAACTGTTTTCCTTTTTTGCCTTCTCCCCTTTTTTCTTGTTTTCATTTTTTGCCTCTTTTTCTTATTTATTTTATTCATTTCTAAAAAAAAAAAACTTTATGCCTTCTTTTTGTCTATCTTTAAGAAAAGCCTGGGAAAAATGGAGAAAAAGGCTGTTTTTTGCTGGCTTCATTCTCCCTAGTTTGGAGTCTGTCCCTTTAAAAACACTGTCCCTTTAAGAACATTTGCCTTTATCAGCGTTGTTATTGTTGAAAACCCCGTTCGTCCCAACCTCAGCTTCAGCGTCCCCCGACCCAATGGAGTTTGGGACCCACCCTCTAAACCGAAATTCAAACGCGGCAGCGACCGGTTCGTTCCACGGAATTCTCGGCCAGGGATTAAAGGGCTTTGGTGGTGGACATCGGGACGGATATGGCTTCGACTAAAAGAAAGCTCGGGGAGAAAAGAAGCATTCGGGGAATGCTTTGTCATCGGGGACACAAATGCGCGTCGGAATGGGCCAAAATGTTGGACCTGATGCACTTTAACTGGCAGGTTCTTGACAATAAACAGGCCGTTTCATACAATTCTCGTGACTATGGTGCTTGTGGAAGAGGAGGTCGGCAGCAAAATGATTCTTTTTGAAGGGACAGTGTGTCTTATTTAGTGCCTACAAGGCAAAAATCAGGGCTAGAAAGAAATGATATATAATTGAGCTATTAATTGATAAAATGTGTTTACATTTTTGGGGGACACCCTGTGTATTTCTTTATTGACAGAATTTCTTATTTTCTGTCTTCTAGATAGGACATTTTCTTCATTATTTTTTTCTCAACATATTTTCAACCAATTTCTCTTGCAAAATCAGAAAACTTTTTCATTGAAGTATATTTTCTTCTGAAATTTAATAGAAAAACTCATTTAAGTATTGAAATTGTCATGTTTACTACGTGACTCAGCTGTTCCCACTCTTTTGGCGCCAACTGCCGCGGGTTCTGATTGGCTCCCCGTCAGTATTTGAACCCAGTCCCGTCTGTCCCCTGTTGTCAGTCCGTCTTTGAACCTCAGTGAATACTAGGCAAGCCTTTTTCGACCCTGACTCTCACCTGTCCTGTTTTTGCACCTGTCTGTCTCCGGCTACGACCTGTTTTGCTCCTGACCACGTCTGTTCTCCCGTCCCGGCTTACGACCTCTTGTTGCTCCCAGACCAAGTCTACGCTCCCGTTCTGGCTTACGACCCCGACCACGTTTTTGCTCTCCTGTACCAGCTACTGATCTTATTAATTTTTCCATCAAATGTATTTAAATTCCTAACAAGAGTCAGACTGGGCAGCACAGCGGCGCAGTGGTTAGCGCGTGTGCGGCACAGTTCTGAGGTCATGGGTTCAAATCCAGCTACCAATCTTCCTCTGCGGAGTTTTCATGTTCTCCCTGTGCTTGCGTGGGTTTCTTTTGGGCACTCCCACATTCCAAAAACATGCAATTTAGGTTAATTGGCCGGTCCAAATTGTTGAGCGAATTGTTTGTCCCTGTGTGCCCTGGGAGTGGCTGGCAACCAATTCAGGGTCTCCCCTGCCCACTGCCTGAAGTTAGCTGGGATGGGCTCCAGCACCCCTGCGACCCTACTGAGGATAAGCGGTGCAGATAATGGATAGATGGATGGATGTTTCAAGACTAGCAGCACGGCGGCACAGTGGTTAGCGCGTATGCGGCACAGTTCTGAGGTCATGGGTTCAAATCCAGCTATCAACCTTCCTGCGCGGAGTTTGTACGTTCTCTTCGTGGGTTTCCTCCGGGCACTCCGGTTTCCTCTCACATTCCAAAAACATGCATGTCAGGTTAATTGGCCGGTCCAAATTGTCCCTAGGTGCGAATTAGCGAGCGAATTGTCTGTCCCTGTGTGCCCTATGACTGGCTGGCAACCAGTTCAGGGTGTCCCCTGCCCACTGCCTGAAGACAGCTGGGATGGGCTCCAGCAACCCCCGCGACCCTACTGAGGATAAGCGGTGCAGATAATGGATGGCTGGAGTCAGACTGCCAATAAACACGGCAATGGCAAGAATGAAGCATATTTGAGGATTTCAAGCCCCCGTACAAACGCTTCCCAAAATCAGCACCACTTTGATACGCTATTCCTTTAATAGATCCAAATCTGCGGTTGACCTCTTTCTGGAGCCCAGCGCCCCCCACAGCCGGATCTCAGCGGCAGAAGAGCAACATAGACTGCGGGCTACATGAATAATGCATGCGGCTAATGCAGCTAGCGTAGCCTCCGCCATGGCGAAGGAAACCAAGGTGGAAAAACGAAAGGGGACACTGAAAAGAAAGAGGGGGGGGTTGCGGAGGTGAAGTCGAGAAAGAAAAGAGGGGGCTGCGAAAGAGTAAAGCGGGAGAAAAGAAGAGAGAAAGGGAGCGGATATTGCACGGAGGAGGGAAGCGGGGGGGGGGCCTTCTCCAGAGGCCGGAGAGGGCGGCTTGAAAAGAAGCTGCTCGGAGAAAAGAGAGAAGAATAAGTGACTGGAGGGCCTTGTTGGGGACTTGGTTGAGAAGGAGGAGTTGAGAATGTTGATGAGTGGGACATTCCTCAGGGCCAGATGGCAAAAGACACTGGTGTATTGTTGCGCTGTAAAACCCCAACAACATGACTTTAATGGATATGACTTGCAAAGTGTAGATATGTGCTTTCTCTTGGATTATTACAGGGTCTTTGTGTGTTCTGTTCTCTTTTAACGTTGCGGGTAGTTGTCCTTACTATTGTTGGTATTCGTTTTTATGCGTTTTTGTGTATTCTTGTGAGAAAATTGTTCCCTTGTTCTCTTTGCCGGTACTGGGATTGAAATTTTGTGACCATTTCTGGTGAAATAGAGATCTATTCTATTGATGGAGTTTGTTTGTGTGTATGTTTATAAAAAAGAAGTCTTTCTGACTCACTCTCTCTCTCCATTTTTCTCTACCTCTTTTTTCTCTCTTTATCACACTCCTGTTTGTGTCTGTCTTGCTCTCTCTTTTTATTTTGTCATTTTCTTTCTTTCACACTTTTCTCTCTCTCTTCATCTTCTCTATCATTCACTTGTTCTTTCTCTCCATTTTTCTCTCTATTTCACCTTCTCTCACACTTTTTTTTTCTTTCTCACACTCTGTTTTGTCCTACTTTTGTTCTCTGTGTCTGTCTCGCTCTCTCTTTTTAGTTTGTCATTTTCTTTTTCACACTTTTCTCTCTCTCTTGTTCTCTCTCTCTCTTAATCTTCTCTCTCATTTCCTTGTTCTTTCTCTCTTCATTTTTCTCTCCCTTTCACCTTCTCTCCTGCTTTTTTTTCTTTCTCACACTCTGTTTTGTCTTTCTTTCATTCTCTGTTTCTATCTCGCTCTCTCTTTTTATTTTGTCATTTTCTCTCTTTCACACTTTTCTCTCTCTCTCTCTCATTCTCTCTGTCACTCTTTCTTGTTTGCTCACTTGTTCTATCATTCAGTTTTCTCTCTCTTGTTCTCTCTCTCTCTCTTGTTCCCTCTATTATTCAGTTCTCTCTCCCTCTCGTTCCCTCTATTATTCAGTTCTCTCTCTCTCTCTCTCTCTCTTGTTCCCTCTATTATTCAGTTCTCTCTCTCTCTCTTGTTCCCTCTATTATTCAGTTCTCTCTCTCTCTCTCTCTTGTTCCCTCTATTATTCAGTTCTCTCTCTCTCTCTCTCTTGTTCCCTCTATTATTCAGTTCTCTCTCTCTCTCTTGTTCCCTCTATTATTCAGTTCTCTCTCTCTCTCTCTCTTGTTCCCTCTATTATTCAGTTCTCTCTCTCTCTCTCTCTTGTTCCCTCTATTATTCAGTTTTCTCTCTCTCTCTTGTTCTCTCTATCATTCAGTTTTCTCTCTCTCTCTATCATTCAGTTTTCTCTCTGTCTCTCTTGTTCTATCATTCAGTTTTCTCTCTCTTCATCTTCCCTCCCTCTGTTTAATCTAGCAGTCCGGCCCAGGTGAGAGTTTTTCTCTACCACGAGGCCCCAATACAATCATATTGGCTTGGCGTTGCTGGGCATTCAACTTGGGCGAGGTCGTTGGGGCCGATGAAAACGAGGTTTTCTCGTCATTTTTCCGATGCGAAATATTGATTTTGAAAGGATAACATGAGGAGAAAGCGTTGGCTGTTCCTCTCTAAGACCCTTTTGTAGGATATGTTCCTAAATAGAGTTGGCCTACATTGGGGCATTACTGTCACATCAATGAGGTCAAATCTCTTCCCTCCGCCATATCGCGGAACATTGATTTTTTACGATCGTATCTTTCCTTCTATGCAACGTCGTAATCATGCCAAGCATGGACAAAGAATTGGGGAAATCGAATAGACCAGTGTTTTTCAACCAGTGTCCCGGGGCACACTAGTGTGCCGCAAGAAAATGCCACGTCTGATTATTTGATCTGGAAAAAATGCATGTCATGGCTTTCTTTCAGTCATCGGCCATGTTGTTGTATTATTCTTCCATTTCAGTAGGTGGCAGCACATTCTTTTTTCTTTTTATTTGACGAAGTACAGGGACAATAACCTATTTTGTCGAGTAAAGCTGTTTAAAATAATAGATGGAACAAAGTAAAAATCATGCATATAAATATGGTCATTATTTAATTTTACTCAATAAAACCTGGAAAAAAGATAGATGGATGTCTAGATACATAGATGTCTAGATATGTAGATATATGTATAGATAGATAGATGTCTAGACACAAAGACAGACAGACAGATATATAGATCTCTAGACAGACAGACAGACAGACAAACGTCAAGATAGATGGATGGATGTCTGGATGGATGTCGAGATAGATGTCTAGATAGATAGCTGTCTAGATAGATAGATTTTTAAATATATACATGTCTATATAGATAGATAGAAGTCTAGATAGATAGATTTCTAAATACATAGATGTCTATATAGATAGATAGAAGTCTAGATAAATGTCTAGATAGATGAATGTCTCGATAGATAGATGTCTAGATAGACAGATAGATGTCTAGATAGATAGATAGATGTCTAGATAGATAGATAAATGTTGAGATAGATGTCTAGATGTCTAGTTAGATGACTAGATAGATGTCTAGATAGATAGATAAGTGTTGAGATAGATGTTTAGATGTCTAGATAGATGTCTAGATAGATAGATGTCTAGATAGATGTCTAGATAGATAGATAGAAGTCTAGATAAATGTCTCGATAGATAGATGTCTAGATAGATGTCTAGATAGATAGATAGAAGTCTAGATAGATGTCTCGATAGATAGATGTCTAGATGTCTAGATAGATGTCTAGATAGATAGAAGTCTAGATAGATGTCTAGATAGATAGAAAGAAGTCTAGATAGATGTCTAGATAGATAGATAGATAGATAGATAGATAGATAGATAAATGTTGAGATAGATGTCTAGATGTCTAGATAGATGTCTAGATAGATAGATGTCTAGATAGATAGAAGTCTAGATAGATAGAAGTCTAGATAGATAGAAGTCTAGATAGATGTCTAGATAGCCTAGATGGTAAGGCGCCCGCTTTGAGACTGGGAGGTCGGTGGTTCGCGCCCCGGCCGAGTCATTCCTAAGACTTAAAAAGTGGTCGGCGGCGCCCTCTGTTGGCTGCGGCTGCATCGGCTCGCTACAACGGGTCAGGTGCAATCGACATTTCGTTCTGTGTACATTGCTACACAGAATGACAATACAAGGAAATTATTATTATTATTATAAATAGATGTCTAGATAGATAGATGTCTAGATAGATAGATGTCTAGATAGATAGATAGATAGATAAATAGATGTCTAGATAGATAGATGGATGTCTAGATGACTGTCTAGATAGATATATAGATGTCTAGATAGATAGATATATGTCTGGATAGATAAATATATGTCTGGATAGACAGAAAGACAAGACCCCTTGATGTGTAATTCAATTGTATGCGCCTTATAGTCCAGTAAGCCTTATGTAGAGAAAATATATTTAATAATACTATTTTTTGGGGGGGGGGGGGGGGGGGGTGCATTCTAATCCTGTGCACCTTATATTGCAGAACATGCAATACTTCTTTCACTCTATATTTTCATTATTTCTGTCCGGCAGGTGGAATTCCAAAGACCCCCTCCGGCGACTGCCCTAGAGACTGGCTGCGGAAAGTGGGACAGTGGAGCAGTCTGCGTGGCAACGGGAGGCTAATAGGGTAAGGCATCAAGACTTTGCTGATGTGCCAGCTCTGCCGTTTGTAAATCTCCCCCGGCGGCGTGAGCTCGGACCATGCACATCCCATCGCGGGGAATAACATAATATACGTCCCTGAGTCACCGTGGATAGGCAGGTGAATATGTAGGTAGGTAGAAAGATACATGGATAGATATATAGAAATGTGGATGGATATAGATATATGTGGATAAGGAGGTAGGTAGGTAGATACATAGATGGATATATTTATAGATACGTGCATAGGCAGGTGAATAGGTAAGTGGATACATGGAAAGATATATAGATACATGGATCGATTTATAAATACATGGATAGGCAGGTAGGTAGTTAGAAGGATACATGGATAGATGTATAGAAATGTGGATGGATATCTAGATATGTGGATAAGAAGGTAGGTAGGTAGATACATAGATACATGGATAGAAATATAGATAAGTGGATAGGCAGGTGAATAGGTAGGTAGGTAGGTAGGTAGATAGATAAATGGATAGATGTATAGATATGTGGATGGATATATAGATACGAGGATAGGTAGGTAGATAGATACGTGGACAGGTACTGTACGTAGATAGGTAGTTAGATACGTGGATAGGTAGGTAGATAGTAGATGGCCTGAATATCCCTCTCAATAGATCCACTGTAGAAGATTCAGCATTCTGCCACCTAAATCGCTGCCTCTGGTCCCGCACGGAGATCAAACGAAGAACCGAATCTAGGATCTTCCAAGCACTCTATCCTACTCTCTGAATGCGAAAAATGGCTTCTCGTAAGAAAGACATTCAACGAGATATAGAGATATAGATGTAAAGATATAGATAGATAGATAGATACAAGGATAGTTCTGTAAAGATAGAGATATAAATATATAGAACGAGAGATACATGGCAAGGTCGATAGATACACTGATAGTTATGTAGGTAGATGGATAGTTATGTGGATAGGTACTGCAGGTAAATAGGTAGGCAGATATGCAGATAGTTATGTAGAGGGATAGATATAAAGATATAGAAAGATAGATACACGGCTAGGTAAATAGATACATGCATAGTAATGTAGGTAGATGGATAGTTTTGTGGATAGGTAGATAGATACGCAGATAGGTGGGTAGAGAGATAGATATAGAGATACAAATATAGAGATACAGATATAAAGATATAGATGTAAACAAATAGATGTGAAGATATAGATATAAATAGATAGATAGAAACATATAGATAGATACAAAGTTAGGTAAATAGATACGAGGATAGTTCTGTAGGGATAGAGATAGAAATGTATAGAAAGAGAGATACATGGCTAGGTAGATAGATACACCGATAGTTATGTAGGTAGATTGATAGTTATGTGGATAGGTACTGTAGGTAAATAGGTAGGTAGATATGCAGATAGTTATGTAGAGATAGCTATAGAGATATAGATAGACACACAGCGAGGTAGAAGGATAGATCACTGGACAGGTAGTACACACATAGGTAGGTAGATATGCAGATAGTTATGTAGCGAGATAGCTAGCTATAAAGATATAGATAGATACACGGCTAGGTAGAAAGAAACGCGGATAGGTAGGTATAAGGGTATGCGGATAGGTACGTGGATAAGACCGCAGATAGGTAGGTAGATATGCAGAAAGTTATGTAGAAAGATAGCTATAGAGATGTAGGTAGATACGCGGATAGGCCGGTAGATAGGTATGTGGATAGGTACGTGGATAGGTACACGAATAGGTAGATGCGCGGATAAGTGGTTGAATATGTGGATAGATAGATAGATATAGATGTCTAAATAGATAGATAGATATATAGATGTCTAAATAGATAGATAGATGTCTAGATAGATAGATTTCTAGGTAGATAGGTGTCTAGATATGTCTAGATAGATAGATGGATGTCAGATGGATGGATTGGTGTCTAGATAGATAGATGTCTAGGTAGATAGATGTATAGATAAATGTCTAGATAGATGTCTAGATGGATAGATGCATGTCTAGATGTCTAGCTAGATGTCTAGATGTCTAGATGGATGTCTAGATGGATATCTATATAGAGATAGATAGATGTCTAGATAGATAGATGGATGTCTAGATAGATGTCTAGATAGATAGATAGATGTCTAGATAGATAGATGGATGTCTAGATAGATGTCTAGATAGATGGATAGATAGATAGGATAGATGTCTAGATAGATGTCTAGATAGATAGATAGATGTTTAGATGTCTAGATAGATGTCTAGATAGATGTCTAGATAGATAGATGTCTAGATAGATAGATAGATGTCTAGATAGATGTCTAGATAGATGTCTAGATAGATGCATGTCTAGATGTCTAGATAGATGTCTAGATGGATGGATGTCTAGATGGATGTCTAGATAGATATCTATATAGAGATAGATAGATGTCTAGATAGATAGATGGATGTCTAGATAGATGTCTAGATAGATAGATGTCTAGATATATGTCTAGATAGATAGATAGATGTTTAGATAGATAGATAGATGTTTAGATGTCTAGATAGATGTCTAGAAAGATGTCTAGATAGATAGATGTCCAGATAGATAGATAGATAGATGTCTAGATAGATAGATAGATAGATGTCTAGATAGATAGATAGATGTCTAAATAGATAGATAGATGTCTGGATAGATGTCTAGATAGATGTCTAGATAGATAGATAGATGTCTAGATAGATGTATGTCTAGATAGATGTCTAGATAGATAGATAGATGTCTAGATAGATAGATAGATGTCTAGAAAGATGTCTAGATAGATAGATGTCTAGATAGATAGATAGATAGATGTCTAGATAGTTAGATACACGGATAGTTATGTAGATACAGTAAATGGTTGGATGGATGAGTGGGAGGATGGATAGATAGATAGATAGATGTCTTAAAGAGAGAGAGAGATGTATACTGGCGAATCATAAAAAGATGAGGACTGTATCGGTCTGTAAAAAACGATATCGCGTATCTATAATAAGAAATGCTGAGCTTCCAAATAATTACAGTACACATAGGACGGGTAGCCAAAGTGCCCAAAAAACGTGCTAAGATCCATTTCAAATTCATAACAGCAACAGATGTAGTTTAATGTCATCATGGCAGCAGCAGAGAAGAAAAAAGAACGGTCATGAAAAGAAAAGCATCCATGTCCCCGGGGACTGCCAGCTCGTCGCCTACGCCCATTCATAACTACTTCATCCTCCATCGAGCATGGATCCACCATTCGCCATATCGAATCTCCCCACACTCCTCCCCAAATACCTCCACAAAAGCAAAGCCAAGAGACGACACTAAACAAAGGGAAAAGGTCAACCTCGCGTAATCCGATTGTTGCGTGGACCTCCATTGATTCACTCGGAAGAGAAATCCTCATTTGTTGGCACTCACCTTCTTTCTCGTTTTGCCCCAAAACGATGGCGATCTCGGGGGAAGATGCGGAGATGGTTGAGACCAAATGGCGATTGTCTCCCGAACCGGATGAGGATGATGGAGTGGGGGGTTATGTCGATGTGCTGGATGCTGTCATCGCGCCGGGAACGCTTCTCTGTTTAATCCTCGGAAATGGAACCACAAACCCTCCTCCTCCATATAGCTTCCACCATCCCCTCCCAATTCGCTCTTTAGTCTGATCCGTGGTCCCCCGTTTTTCCCCAACAGTGGTGTCGCCCTCGCGCGGTGACGTCACACAGATGATGTCGCAATTATTTTTCTCGAAACGACTGTTGTTGTTGATTTCTTACTTTTTTCTATTTTTTTTTCAGAATACGCCTCTCTCGTGAATACAACACACCTTTTTCCGACATTTCTAACAGCAATTAAACACACAATTTCATTATATCATATCCCAACAATATGAGTTTGTATCGACACTTTTAACAGCAATTAAATACATTCACAATTTCATTATATCATATTCTAGCAATATGAGGTTTGAACAAATTTTTAAAATGTCGGAAAAAATTGTTAAAACGTCGTATTGTTTATTTGCTGTTAATAGTGTCAATAAAATTGTTCAAACCAAAAAAAAAACAAATACAAGAAATAAATCAAAAATAAATACAGTCGTAAATGAGTGTAATTTGTCGCAAAAATCCATGGCAACAGGGGCGTTTCCAGGAGGGCAGGGGTGGTCTTTGCCCACCCACAGACACGCTCTGCCCACCTGAAGAAGACTGGATGTAGTGGTGAGGGCAGTCTTAAAGAAAAGACAAGACAAGAAAAGAAAAGAAAAGAAAAGAAAAGAAAAGAAAAGAAAAGACAAGAAAAGTCAAGACAAGACAAGACAAGACAAGAAAAGACAATAAAAATAATATAAAAAGGGGTAAAGGAGAAATGACAGGAAAAACTCTCAGAGCAAGAAAAAACAAGTAAAACAAGCTCGGTGGAAAAACAGAAAAATAAAGGAAAAAGGAAAAGGAAGAAGGGAAACAGCAAGAACAATATAAGAAAAAGAGAAAAAGTGAGGACAAAGAACAGATTAGGGGGGAAGGAACAAAAGGAGAAAAATATACGTAGAAGGAAAAAAGAAATAAAAAAGTAGAAAAATAACAAAGCTAAAAAGAAAGTGAGAAAATGAAAAAAAACAAGGAGGGAAAAATATGAAAAAGTACGAAAGGAATTAAAAAGTCAGAAAAAAAGAAACAAAAGAAAGGAAAAAAGCAACATAGAAGTCACAAGCAAGGGGTCGAAATAAACAAAGGAAGAGGAAAAAAAGTGAAAACAAACTAAAATAAAAACACTGCACAACAAAGTATAACGGAGAGACCATATTTAATCCAGAAAAGTGAGCAAAGTACAAACGAGGAAAAAGGAAAAGAGGAAAAAAACAACTCAAAAGGAAAAGGGAAGGAAAAAAAACTCAAAAATTGAAAAAAAAAAAACAAGGGAAAAAGAAATACAAAAGAAATAATAACTAGTAGATGAAAGAGAAAGAAAAAGAAAGATAAAGAAATAAGAGAAAGAGGGAGGGAAAGGGAAAGAGGGTGGTAAAAAGAAAGAAAGAGAAAAAGAGAGTGAGAGAGAGAAAGGAGAGAGAGAGCGATTGAGAGAGAGAGTAAGAAACAAGAGATAAAAGTTAAATAGTGAGAGAAGGGGAAAGAAAAAAATCCAAAGAGACATGGGAAGAGAGAGGAGGAAAGCAAGAGAAGAGAAGAGAAACAAAAGAGATGAAAAGATAAATAGTGAGAGAGGGGTAAGGAAAGAAAGAGAAAGAAAGAAATCCAAATAGGAAGAGAGAGGAGGAGAAAATAGGAGAGAAAGAGAGCAGGACATAAGGAGAGAAAGGGAGAAACAGAGAAACAGAAAGCAAGAGAGAGAGAGAGAAAAGAAAGAGAAAAGGAAAAAATGAAGAGAGAGCAAAAGAACAGAGAGAGAAAGAGACAAAGTGGAACAAAGAAAAAGAGAGACATGAGTGATGGAGAGAGAGATAGAGAGTGAGAGAAAAAGGGAAGAAGAGATAGAGAGAGAGATTGAGAGAGAGATCAAGAGAGAGAGGGGGAGAGAGAGAGCGAGAGAGAGAGAGAGGGGGAGAGAGAGAGCGAGAGAGAGAGAGAGAGAAGAGAGAGAAAAAGAAAAAATGAAGAGAGAGCAAAAGAACAGAGAGAGAAAGGGACAAAGTGGAACAAAGAAAGAAAAAGAGAGACATGAGTGATGGAGAGAGAAATATAGAGTGTGAGAAAAAGGGAGGAAGAGATAGAGAGAGAGAGATTGAGAGAGAGATCAAGATTGAGATCGAAAGAGAGATCAAGAGAGAGAGAGGGAGAGAGAGATCGAGAGAGAGAGAATGATCAAGAGAGAGAGAGAGAGAGAGATCAAGGGAGAAAGAGAGAGAAAGAGAAAGAGTGGGAGAGAGAAATACAAGCATAGCATCTTTGTGAAAGGCACCTGGCCCAACATCAAGCGGACATATTCCAACCTACAGCTCGTTTTTCTCTTGCGCTTCTCCAAGCGTTGTCTCGCGAGCCGGATTCAATCCCTTAGCGGGCCTGACCTGTGCCCTATACTGGTTGTTTTCCTATACTGCCATCTAGTGTTCTTTTACTATCGCAATCCTCAAAGATATTCAAGTAAGAACACAATTCGTAAAACCGGATTGTTATTATAAATATAATTCCGGTAAATTGCACCACTGAGGTAATTTATTTCCCTCACAGTTTTAGTGATAAATATCCAAAATACTTATGACGTCATTTTGATTCCTGTGTCTTACATTATATTTCGTAAATTTAAGATTTATTTTTTACACATTTACATACAAAAAGTAAAACAATAGTGACAAATAAATAAAAACCGAACAAAATATAGTGACATGGGTGAATAATGGGTGTTGTATTTTCTTTTGAGAAGTTGATAATTTATGGTTACTGAATAACTTTCTGGTTCTGATATCAAATATATGGCTTAAAATGATACATATTTTGTTAAAAAAAAATATAATTTAGCTAACAATAATTTAAGTTTTTTTATCAAATAGTCTATTGTATAATTAGAATTGTCCGTCCAAGGACGCCATACCTAATATCGAAAGACTTCCGGTGTTTACTTCCGGGTCATCGTATTCCTTCCACGCTACCAAAAAGCAAAACCGAATTAAGCTCACGTTGAAACCGAATTCATCGAATCCGCATTTATCATGTTCAAATTGGAAGGACTGGGGCCTAAAATGGACCCGGAGGAAATGAAGAAGAAAATGCGACAAGACGTCGTCACATCTTTACGGAATTTTCTGATTTACGTCGCTCTCCTGAGAGCTAGTGAGTACGCACGGGTGACATTGAGATACTGTTCAATATTCATCATGAATTTTACTTTTTTCAAACAAAGATACTACGTGTTAAGTTTGCAATTTAAACATGTTAAAGCACTAATAGTCAAGTCATGTCTATTTGTGACTCCCTTAATCATAAAGAGTCTCAAAGGGCTGCACAGATTGTTGCAAACCACAGACTAATTATTGCACCATCCCCTGATATACAACCTACATGAGGGCAAGGGAAAACTCAAAACCTCAGCATAAGTCATGTTTATTTGTGACGCCCTTAATCATAAAGAGTCTCAAAGGGCTGCACTGACCACAGATTATTGCAAACCACAGACTAATTATGACACCATCCCCTAATCTAAAACCTTCATGACGGCAGGGTAAACTCAAAACCTCAGCATGAGTCAAGTCATGTTTATTTGTGACGCCCTTAATCACAAAGAGTCTCAAAGGGCTGCACAGACCACAGATTATTGCAAACCACAGACTATTATTACACCATCCCCTGATCTAAAACCTACATGAGGGCAAGGGAAAACTCAAAACCTCAGCATGAGTCAAGTCATGTTTATTTGTGACGCCCTTAATCACAAAGAGTCTCAGAGGGCCACACAGACCACAGATATTGCAAACAACAGACTAATTATTACACCATCCCCTGATTTAAAACCTACATGATGGTAAGGTAAAACTCAAAAACCTCAACATGAGGAAAATGAAGAAACATTCTAGTTCATGTTTAAGTTAGAATGAGAGTTTTATTTACAATTGCTTTGAAGCCGAGAGATTTATCTTTAGTTACACGGGTTTATATGCATTTCTCATTTTCTCATTTCTTATGTTATGAATATGTAGTTACTATGTTGTTACCCGGTTGCAATCATTAGAAGTAGGGTTAAAATAGAATCTGTCAAATACTTAAAAGCCTGCCTGGTATAAAGGCGCGGATCATTTACATGCATTTAATTGGAATACACAGATTATGTCAAATCATGTTTATTTGAATAGCCCTTCATCACGAGAAGTCTTGGATTGTGCAATCCCCTGATCTAAAACCTACATGAGGGCAAGGAAAAACTCAAAAACCTCAACATGAGGAAAGTGAAGAAACCTTGAGAAGGGACTGCACATGAGGTCATCCCTCTTCCAGGATGACCGGTCTGTAACGGATGTTGCAATACACAGACATTGTCAACATTAAATTTAGGTAATTTATCAGCTATATAATTCATCCATCCATCCATTATCTGCACCGCTTATCCTCAGTAGGGTCGCGGGGGTGCTGGAGCCCATCCCAGGTATCTTCGGGCAGTGAGCCCTCTACTGGTTGCCAGCCAATCACAGGACACACAGGGACAGACCATTCGCTCGCTCATCCACACCTAGGGACAATTTGGACCGGCCAATTAACCTGAAACCCACGCAAGCACGGGGAGAACATGCAAACTCCACACAGGAGGTTCGATCTCATGACCTCAGAACTGCGCCGCACACGCGCAAATCACTGCGCCGCCGTGCTGCGCAAATGACTCAAACAGAGAAAATAAATGAAAAAACGCTATCATGTTCAAATAAAAGCTCAGTGTAAATACAATAAAGCGAGAGAGGGGCTGTGGATTTTTATTTTTTAACAGCGAGAGAGCGAAATGGTGGATTTAAGACATAAAGGCAGCGTTGCAGCGAGAGGCCCGACCAAAAATTCCGGCTTAAGGTCTGTTGGGAATTAAATACATTAGAAATGTAGCGTTTGCCAAATTATTCGAATTAGTTCTCTGACTCCATTAACCAAACATAACCTTAATTCACCCAGCAATGCATGCTCTTTTCTTTATGGGAAAATGAACAAGAATAGCCGGCATTTTCACACGGGGGCAGATTTGTTTTCTTAAAGTATTTAACTAAGTGAATTCCATCGAATTAGCCGAATTATTGTCGAATTATTGTCGAATTAGTCTTTGTCTCCAGTTCTGTCTTCTTAAGTTCTTTTCACAAGCTGGGGTGTTGGCTCCTCCCATGGGGCGTGCCGACTCCTCCCATGGGGCGGGCCAGGTGCCAGCTTCACCAAGTCCTCGCCGAAAGGCATCGCAATGTCGAAAGAAAACTCATATCAGCAAAGCGCTTCACAAAACAATGCCGACGACCTTGTGCGTCTGGCCTTCTCCCGTCAGCACTCACAGGAATTCTGTTATCAAAATACGTCTGATGCATTCCAGACAGCCTAACCTTCTCATGAACCTTGAAGAAAAACAGTCGGTGAATCTCTCTACTGCATCAAACTGAGCACATGTACTTACTTTGAAGTTAATTTTATTAAACCCTTTATAGTCAAATGTATGAAATCTTTCAGGTCTTCCCTCTATGCTGTCGTACCGGGATTATTTACGCATTGTTTCATCCGAACATCACTAACTCATTAAAATCGTTTTTTCCTACAGCTCCGTTTGTATTGAAGCAGCTGGACAGCATATGAGATGAGGCTCTTGCATCCATCCTGAAGATTTTCCATGACCGGTGCTGAGTGGAGCAAGTCAAGCCATCTCCATGACGTGGGGATCCAACTGTCCAACTTCACAACATTTACTTTCTTTGTGTTCCTTACTCTCACAATTTAATAGAATGAAAGCCAATTGTTAATAAATGACGTTATATTCGATCAGGTTTTTGGACTTCAATTTATACAAGCATTGTGTCAAAAATGGCTGATTGTAGGGGAGTGCCACAGGCAAAGAAATAGGAGAAAACAAGAGAAAATTGTGGCAGCACGGCGGCACAGTTCTAAGGTCTTTGGAACCTCCTGCGTGGGTTCAAATCCAGCTACCGGACTTCCTGTGCGGAGTTTGTATGTTCTCCCCGTGCTTGCGTGGCTTTCCTCCGGGCACTACGGTTTGCCTCCCACATTCCAAAAACATGCGTGTCAGGTTAATTGGCCGGTTTAAATTGTCCCTAGGTGTGAATGAGCGAGCGAGTTGTCTGTCCCTGTGTGCCCTGCGATTGGCTGGCAACCAGTTCAGGGTGTCCACTGCCCGATGATTGCTGGGATGGGCTCCAGCACCCCCGCGACCCTACTGAAGATAAGCGGTGCAGCTAATGAGATGGGAGATGAGATGAGAGAAAATTGTCTATAAACATGTTTAAACCCAATCGAAAAAAGTGATGGAGTAAAACATTGATGAAATGTATAAAATAATTACAAAAAAATCTTGTAATACTGTAAAAATGCAACTAAGATCTGTTCATGTACAGTAGAACCCCGGGTTACAGCGTCCCCACCTTACGACTTTATCACTTTACGGTTCCGAATAAGATGTTTTCAGGCCCTTCGCTACAACTGTCGCGAGGTGGGACCGGACCAGAACGGAGGCAGGAAGGGAGAACTCAATTGCGTAGACAATCATAACTTTTATTTAACAAAATAAAAGTCGTCCAAAAACTCCGGGACAAAACAGAACAAAAACATTCTTACACTCAGAATGGTCAAGTACAGGTTTCCTCTGACTCAAACTAAACAGGACAGGGCATAACAGAACAGAAAAGGTGTAATGAGCCAACACCCGCAATACCCACAACCCAACCTTAAGTAGCAGCCACGCAATTAGCTGATTTGCTTCAGCTGGTGCCCAGGGGGCGGGGCAGACCGGTCACCACGGCGACCATGACAACAACATCAACACTAGATATGTTATTGGCTGAATTAACTGAACATGAAAAACCTGATAACCATGGAAGCAAAGCTTGCGACAAACAAATATAAAAAAGACAAACACATCGTTACCTTTGCTAAGGAATGTGGTCGTAACCAATCGACCATTGCGACAATCATCAAAATTGATGTCCGTTAATTCAAAATATTCTACTTGCAGACGCCATCTTCATTGCAGCCTCTGCCAAGCTGAATATCCGGCCTGTCGCTCAGAGAAACTTTTTTTTTTCATCTTTTGGGGGGTTGGGGTTGGCATTTGGACTGTATTTCAACCGATCCTTTTCTTACTTTCACCATTTTCATCCTAGACGAAGAGGAAACGGTGAATTACCTAGCCAAGCTGTAGGAGACCCAGCATTGGCGTGGTGAGGTTTGTGTCTGGTCAAGCAGTCATTTACAATGATGAAGTTTCTTTGTCTAAACCAGGGGTCTGCAACCTTTTCGGTGTGGCGTGCCACTTTCAAATGTCCTTGTTAATCATTGTGCCACACCCAGATTAATGACTTGCACAACAATTTTTTTTATATCTAACAGAGCTGTCATTTTTCACCAGTCCAAATATACAACATGGATATACATTGAAATTGTATAACTGACCGATTTATCTTCCACTATTCTTGTTCATCAACAAACTAAAAACTGAATGTGAGCAACATGTGGAAAAGCCTGTAGACATCCATGACGTCAACTTTTTACCACCAGAGTCAACCATTCATCAACAATGAACTACAATCAAAAAACAAGTGATATGACCAGCTCCCATACTATTCATCAATGAAATCTTATTGCAGAAAATATTAAAACTTGAAACACTCACTTCTTTAATATATTCGCTATCAGTAAATGGTTACCTGTGCTGAGCGATGCAATGAGCAATGTGATACCTTGCTTCAGTGGTGGTGTGTGTAGCAGTGACAAAGGTTTTCAGGGTCCGTGTTTGTTTGCTGTACCTGGACACGGTACGTTATAATGTCTCCGCCCTGTTAGACTCATGCTTGAATTCATGTTCATGTTTCGTCTCGTAATCATGTTTAACATTTGATGTGCGAGGCACAACGTTCTCGAGGCACAGGGTTGGGTAGGGTTACTTTAACTGGATCACTTTCAATTATTTTTGGATTCCTCCAATACCAAATATGCTGATAAAAGACAAAATAAACTAAATATGAATACAATTATGACTCACAACACGTGGTAAGCTTTCTCTCCTGGCTTTGATCTCCGGCAAAACTAACATCAAATGCGACAGAAACAAAATGAAAATAAACCAAACAGCTTGCCAACATCACTTTTGCCGTTCCATGTATTCCGTTACTCCCCAAGCCTGCACAAAATGGAGTAATTTTATTCATATTTAGTTTATTTTGTCTTTATTAGCATATTTGGTATTGGAGTAATCCAAATGTAATTGAAAGTAATCCAGTTAAAGTAACCCTACCCAACCCTGTCGAGGCATAATGCACAAACAGCATGGTCTTTTTCTTGCACAAAGCCCCAGTCACCTGTCCACGCTGACTGAAAAAAACAAGATTTTTTCGCTGGAGGAGCTTTCGTGATTCATTCATTTATCGCGAGCCTGTGTTTCGTTGGCTGGGTTAAAACAGGGATCTCTCCTCACGGAGCAGAGGAGGAGGGGCACTACCGTAAAGCCTCTAAACAACACGGTGCACGACTGATACATGACAAATTTCAGGTCAAAATATGCATTTTTAAAAAAAAGAATCCTTTTAATTTTGTCGTGCACTCGCGTGCCACTAGTTAACCCCTCGCGTGCCACTGCTGGCACGCGTGTCATAGGTTGCCGACCCCTGGTCTAAACTTATGAATAACGTCTGCTCTTTTTTAGATAAAAGCATCCTATAGATAGGTAATACTCCATTGTGAAAACAATTCATGCAACAAGAACAAATACTGGACGGATTGATTTGCTGTTAGCTTGCTATTATTATGACCAAATCTATTGTTTGGTGCTGAAGTGTGCGCCAAATCAAGCTTATTATTCTCACTGTCGCCCACTGCCATAGGCCAAAAGAATAATAACTGAAACTGACATCGGGTGAGTAATATAATATGCAGAAATAAAAAAACATGAATTGATAATATTTTTCTCACTTATATTTGTAACCGGACGTAGTATTTGGACTTGTACTCTAATCAGAGCTGAGATGGGCTCCAGCACCCCCGCGACCCTACTGAGGATAAGGGGTGCAGATAATGGATGGATGGAAGTAGAAGCCCTTTTTTTCTACACAAAATATACAATTTTATGTCACTGAGACTCAATTGGCACCGATTAACAGGAATGACCAATTCACAGTTTATCCGATTTTAGCGTCTCAGCTATCGCCACTATGAAGCCGATGAGTGCATCTACAAAAATAATCCGTACGTGGAAAAGTCTCAATTTAGTTCCTACATTTGTATTATTATGTTCTTTTTAATTTTCCTGTTTTTGACATGTTATATTCCACTCAAGATTTTTTTTTACGCAAACTTTTCTCTTGGCTTCTTTTGCCCCTTTCCATTCAAACCAAACCTTCATTTTTCTATCTATCTATCAACCCTGGTCATATCACCCGGACCAAATTGGTTGCTGCAATCTACTCGTTGACCATCACATCACTTGCTTTCTTCATTTCGATGTTTTTCCCTCATTCTCCGCCACACAAAGCATCCATTTGAGCTTCGGATGCCGACATTGAACGTTAACGCCACCGAGAGGTCAGGTTGAAGTTTTTAAGAGAGAGCTATGCATTAATTCGATATCATTTCATTCATTCTTTGTCACATTACAGTGTCCCCCCCGTTTACCGCGAAGTATACATTTTACTGCCGTTTACTAAATTCATTTTTCTAAACAGTTGAATTACTAAAAAGTCCCTACATTTTTTCCCATTCATATATTTATATGTATCTTAACAGTACGATGGTCAACAAAACCATTTTGTAATGTGAAACACCATGCAACACCGGGGCTACGAAAACTAGCTTAGATGCTATAGTTCTTCTAAACAACTACACCACGCAAAAGAAATACATATTCTTTTCAGTTAATAAACTGTTGTAGAATTCTACTATAATATTATAAATCCTCATTCGTCTACGTCCCAAATTTGTTGATAACATTTTAGCATATAGACAAGATCAGCATATTTTGAGTGATTATAAATTGATCTATTTCTAATTCTACCAATATTTGTCTCACTCGCGTGATTTTTGCATCATGTAATGCATTTTTCAATCCCAAATTGTTCAACAAAGCATGAATCTTTTGAGTAAAACACCAAGCAGGGGCTAATAAACCTAGCTTGGATGCTTAACTAATCTTAAACTGTCCTACAATTGTGAAATGCAATAAACAGAACTTAGATAAAACATTCAATACACAATTAAACAATCAAAACTCCAAAATGATTTGGAAAACATAATTCCATCATACAGTGTAAGGTAATGCTAACATTATAGCATCCCAAATAATGTAAAACACGAAATAGGAACTAATAATATTAGTTAGGTGCTGCACTAATACGGTCACATACAACATCCAATTCTAAAAAACCTTGTTGATTAAACTCAAAAATGATAGAAAACATTTTTTTAAATTATACACACGTTGTGTAACATAATGATAACATTTTATTATATGAGATAAAATTCGTTTATTTTATGATTGAGATGTCCCTCCGCACCCTTTGAATCACACTGCATCTCATCCGGCCGATATATTGCAAAAACCTCCTCCAAAAATCTCAAATCATTGTGGGTAACGCTGAAATATGAACTTCCCGGATCACTTCCAGCACATTTTCCAGCAATTGAACCTCCAGCGGCTCCAAGCTCAAATGTGTGACTGTGTGGTAGCGGTAGGAAGCCAAAAATTCCACGCCCACCTCGCCATCCTGGCATCATGCAGCTCCCACTTCAAATCCCTCATCCCTGGAGACAAGGCCAGCGGGGAGAGTTTCCACGATGGTCCCATCTCCATGGCGCTCGACCCGGAAGTGGTAACCCCGGAGGCTTTCTCCACCTTACTGGACATGATCTACACATCCACTTTGTCTCTAAGGGCCTCCAACGTGATGGACGTGCTTCTAGCCGCCTCGCACCTCCACCTCAACTCCGTGGTCAAGGCTTGTAAGCTCCACCTCTCCAGGAAAAACTTCCCTGCTGCCGCGCCTAAAGGTTGGCGATCGGTGCAGCCACCTTCTCAAACCCAGCTTACTTCTGTGGAGATACTCGACGAGGACGGCGTGGAGGTGAGCCAATCCGAGGACGGTTCCAAGAGAAAGTTCCACGAGGACGGTTTACTGGACATCAAGAGGACATGTATGGCACCTGGAGATAGAAGTTTCAGGAGCACAGTGGACCATTTAAAAACAACAGCACACTGGGAGGCCCAACTGGACGAAGTGGAGGAAAAGTACGGAGTCACCATGATGGATTCGGAGGAAATTCAGCTGCCGAGTCAGTCGGACGGTGGGGAGACCAGCAAACATGTCAAAAATGAAGATCCTGACTTTGAGACTTTGAAGATTAAAAAAGAAAACATAGTCCCTGCTTCTCCTAAACACAACTCAGACTTAGATCTTCCTGAGAAGGACTGCGAAGAACTTTCCGAACTGGCCCTTTCCTGCTTCCTGAATCCTGGTGATATCGGTGAGATCGGCACCCTGGTAGAAGGTAGCCTCACTGAGCTGACAGCAACCACGACCCTCCCATGTCCAAACCCAAACTCCATCCAAGACTCAAATACTCTTGTGTTCCCTTTGCAACAGCTTCTCCCCACTCAACCATCTCATTTCACCGACACGCTAATTCTCCAGCCAGCACCCAACTCCTTAACCGGATTCCTCGAGCTGGACCCACCCAGGTCCTCCAAACCACAGGCGGGATCAAGCGCTCCCACTTTCCGGCGCATCGCCCCGAAAGCGGTGCCGGTACCCGAGACCGATGCGTCCAATCCCGGCAAACCTCTCGTCAAAGCTTCCGAGGACGTCATGTCCAAGTGCAAGAAGGCGGCGGCGGAAGTCAATGTGCTTCTGGTAGAAGGAGACAGGAAGTACGCTTGTAAAATTTGCTCCAGGACGTTCACCAATTTGGCGGATTGTAGGAAACATATCCGAGTCCATACGGGGGAGAAACCGTATCCTTGTAACAAATGCGGGAAACGTTTTAGTCAATCGTCGCATCTGTACAAGCACTCTAAGAACTCTACTTGTGTGAACTGGATGGACAAAAGTCCTCTTCAGGACAATCCTCATTGACTCAAGATAAGTCTTGCCAGACCACGTTTATAGTTTTTACAGATTTTCCTCATGTTGAGGTTTTTGAGTTTTTCCTTGCCCTCATGTTGGTTCCAGATCAGGGGATGGTGTAATGATAGTCTGAAAAAATAGTCTGTGTAATAACCTGTGGAGCCCTTTGAGACTCTTTGTGATTAAGGGCGTCACAAATAAAAATGACTTGACTTGACTGATGCGCTCACTAGGTATGTCTCATCTCATTAGCCGTACCGCTTATCCTCATTAGGGTCGCGGGGGGGCTGGAGCCCATCCCAGCCATCTCCGGGCAGTGAGCAGGGGACACCCTGAACTGGTTGCCAGCCAATCGCAGGGCACACGGGGACAGACAACTCATTCGCTCATTCACACCTAGGGACAATTTTGACCGGCCAATTCACCTGAAATGCATGTTTTTGGAATGTGGGAGGAAACCGGAGTGCCCGGAGGAAACCCACGCAAGCACGGGGAGAACATACAAACTCCGCTGACTGGTATGTAAACTTTTCAAAAAGCGGGCCAGATTTGGTCAGCTGAAAATGTGTGAGGGCCGACTATTCAGCCTGGCATTCTTTCAACAGTATTTAATAAATTCACCCTCCGTTTTGTTAGGAAATAAACTACCGTAAATTCCGGACTATAAGCCGCTACTTTTTTCCCAAACGCTCAACCCTGCGGCTTATTCAGTGATGCGGCCAATTTATTTCATTTTTCTAACAGCCGCCAGCGCTGCTCGAGTACAAAAGGTAAGATTTAGACCAGTGGAATATATGCGCCGAGGAAGACTGCAACTTCTTGGCTTGTGCATAAATTAAATTAGCGTAAACATACCCTCAAAATGCAAAAAGAAAGGCACATCAAAAAATCCACCATCACAAACGGGTTCCGAAAAGCCGGTATGCTGCGTGACGGAGAGGAGGACACAAAATCAGGAGTGGATGGGAGCGTGGGACGACGTCCATATGACACTGTTTCTTTCCGACACTGAGGAAGACGACTTTGATGGCTTCAGTTCTAAGGAGGAAGATGAGGACGGTTTACCGTGATTTTTACAAGTACGGTATGTTTTTTTACCAGACCCGTTTACTGTATTGCTAGCGTGTTGCTACCATTAACTGCCCTGTCACAGGCACCGTTTGGGATGAAAGTTATATTATTATTAAAGCTTTGAAAGCTCTCTCGGTGTACCGCCTTTCTTTGTAAATATGTGTAACCATGTATAGTATGTATTTGCAACTGTATATTTTTGTAATGTATTTATTTCAGACACTTCTTCTGATATGTTTTGTACAGGCGAATGAAAAAGAAGGGGCGTAACAAACGTTGGGTGACGGGAAGTGGGGTACAGGGGAGACCTGTTTGTGGACACGGCGAACAATGGTGGATATATATTTTTCCCACCCTTACCTTTGGAAATATACACTTTTTTCCTTGGATTACTTTCGACGGGACCCGGACTCTGCAGGTCTGCATCAAACCTTAAGTACCGGTATCATTTTCTGTTCATTTTGCCGGCTGTGATTTTTGGACTGTGTACTTTAATGAAGGACATTCAGTTTCAAACGCGGGACTTAAAGTCGGGCTTGGGTTAATTTTGTGTTTGCGTTACATTTTTTTACTGCGGGCACATGCGGCTCATATACAGGTGCGGCTTGTGTAAGTACAAAATCGTTTTTTCCTCTTAAAATGTGGTGGGTGCGGCTTATAATCAGGTGCGCTCTATAGTTCGGAATTTGCGGTATTAAAAATGTAGCGTTTACCGAATTGTTCGAATTAGTTTGGTTACTCCATTAACCAAACACAAACTTCATTCTCCTAACAATGTATGCTCGTTTCTTTCTGGGAAAAGATGGACAAGAATAGCCGACATTTTCACACGGGGGCAGATTTTTTTTCATTTATTCACTTTAAGTATTTGAGGGAAAATTTAAGTGAATTTCATCGAATTAGCCGAATTATTGTCGCTCTTCGTCGAGCCGCTCTCTCTCGATTGTCCCTCGCAATCGATTTTCTGTCTTCTGAAGTTTTTTTCACAAGCTTGGGTGTCGGCTCCTCCCATGGTTGGGAATTAATAGTTGGGAATTAACTATCAAAAAGTACCGTTGACCAAATGCTTCGAATCAGTTATCTGACTCCATTAACCAAACACAACCTACATTCACCCAACAATGCGTGCTCGTTTCTTGATGGAAAAGATGAACAAGAAATCCGACATTTTCACACGGGGGCAGATTTAATTTCTTCAAGTATTTAACTAAGTGTACTCAATCGAAAACGGCCGAATTAGTGAAGTTGGAATCTCTGGGAAGCCCTCTTCTGAAGTCCTTCAGCTTTTTCTTTCGTGGCCCACGTCTCCCCGCAAGATGGTGTGCCGGCTCCTCCCATGGGCGTGCCAAGGAAGTCCCACGTGGGGCTTCTCAAAACAAACAATCTTATCAGCCTCACGACCCGTTCCCGCCATTCCTGTAAACAATATTTCCTACCAGACCAGGGTGTCCTGAACTTTCACTGCTCATGGAACTTAAGCCTACTGGGTGAAAATCTTCATTGCACTCAATAAATGTAACTTGTATTCAATCGTATAAAATCCTTTATAGTCAAATGTATAAAACCCTTAATAGTAAGAAATGAAAAGTTTGGCAATTGACAAACAGGAACGTGTGAAAAAACTGCAACGAGGCCAAGAAATTCCCCATTTTGATTGAATTTAATGAGTTACTGTATAAAGAAAAAAACACCATCAGTTGTAAATGTTCACATGTAAAACTAATGATTTTGTTCCAATATTCATTAAATAAATACCTTTGAGATTGGATAGTGTTATTGGGAGTGAATTTAACATGGATTTTGTTACAGTGCTAGAAAATAGTGAAATCCCATTTTAAGATGTTCAAGGGTTTAGAACAAGTGTCCAACTCATTTTAGCTTGGGGGCCACATGGTAGGAAAAAAAAAGCTCACATGGGCTAGACAAGTACAATAGAAAAAGAAAGAGGGGAAGAACAGGAGAATAAAGCATGAGAGAGAGAACATTGGAGAGAACAAGAGAGGGACAGAGGAAAGATAATAGAAAGAAAAAGTAAGAGAACAAGAGAGAAAAAGAATAGGAGAAAGAAAGCGTAGGAGAGAGAACATTGGAGAGAACAAGAGAGACAGAAGAAGGAGAGAGGGAAAGAAAGAAAACAATAGAAAAAAAAGTAAGAACGAGAGAGAAAAATAACAAGAGAAAGTGTAAGAGAGAACAAGAGAGATAGAAGAAAGATGGAGAGAGGGAAAGAAAGAAAAATAGAAAGAAAAAGTAAGAGAACGAGAGAGAAAAAGAACAGGAGAAAGAAAGCGTAGGAGAGAGAACATTGGAGAGAACAAGAGAGACAGAAGAAGGAGAGAGGGAAAGAAAGAGAACAATAGAAAAAAAAGTAAGAGAACGAGAGAGAAAAAGAACAGGAGAAAAAAGCGTAAGAGAGAACATTAGAGAGAACAAGAGAGACAGAAGAAAGATGAGAGAGGGAGAGAAAGAGAAAAATAGAAAGATAAAATTAGAGAACGAGAGAGAAAAAGAACAGGAGAAAAAAAGCGTAAGAGAGAACATTAGAGAGAACGAGAGACAGAAGAAAGATGGAGAGAGGGAAAGAAAGAGAACATTAGAAAGAAAAAGTAAGAACAAAAGAGAAAAAGAACAGGAGAAAAAAAGCGTAAGAGAGAGAACATTAGAGAGAACAAGAGAGAGACAGAAGAAAGATGGAGAGAGGGAAAGAAAGAGAACATTAGAAAGAAAAAGTAAGAACAAAAGAGAAAAAGAACAGGAAAATGGAAGCGTAAGAGAGAACAAGAGAGAGACAAGAAAGATGGGGAGAGGGAAAGAAAGAAAGAAAAAGTAAGAGAACGAGAGAGAAAAAGAACAGGAGAAAGAAAAAGTAAGACTGTGAGAAAGAGGGACCAAAAAAAAGAAGTAATGAGTAAAAAGTGAGCGAGAGAAAATAAATCAAGAGACTGGGTCAGAAAGAAAGTGAAAGAGATCAAAAGTAATACAACTCCAGTTGCTTTCCGAGCGGCGCCTGACTTTGTTAACATCAAGTGGAGATGATTCAAACAGCAGCTCATTTGTATCCTATGCTTCTCTCGGTGTTTTCCTCAGACCAGGGTTTTAATCCGGCCCGCACGGTTGACTCCTGCTTTCTAGATGCTGAGTTCACTCGGCATGGGTTCTCCCTGTAGACCGGCCATCAGGTTTCGAGCTGCCAAGGACGCCATGCCGCCTCTGGTAGAGTAGGTGGCGCTGCCGATATGGGGCAAAACCACTGCAGAGGAAATGGAAAAATAGAATAATTAAAAAAAAAAAAAAAAAGAGGAGAAAGCAGTGTTCCCTCTAAGCTGCTCGCACATTCTCAGCGCACAAGAAAATCGAGCCGGCTCACAAAAACGAGGGCTCAAAATTACTCATTAAAAAGCCAATTAAGTCAAAGTTGCGGTGCATGAAGGTAGAAATACACGGGTTCCCTCGACGTTGTGTCCTAAATGCGGTATTTTGAAGTCGAGTCGAAGTCGAACGAAGTTTTGTAAAGTCAGTAGAGTTTTTCGAGAACCGGCTCCTTCGGCTCGGCTCATTAAAAGGAACCGGCTCTTTCGGGTCCTAAACGGCTCTTCGGGTGGTTTTTGCTTCTTTAATCCCTACACGACCAAATATGATGTAAAATGATGCACAAAATGACTCAAAGGAAGGGGGGAATAGAACAAAAAAGAAAAAAAAATACCAAAATGAAAAAGGAGTGAAAAGCTGAGAAAAAAAGAAACAAAAGGAGAAAAAAAAGAAGGAAACATTTTGAAAAAAGCCAAAATAACCAAGGAAAAAAGTAAATGGAGAACAAAAAGAAAAAAGTAACGGCTCGGAAAAAATAAACACAATGAGATTTTTTTTAAAGGAATTTAAAAAAAGGTAAAAAAAAAAACACGGAAAAAAGAAGAAAAAGTTTGTGTTGCATTTAAATAATTTCCAATGATATCAAGTGAATCTTGTTGCCAACATTAAACTTCCACTAAAAAAAATGTGATTAAATACAGTTCTGTATCGTGCAACCAACTCAATAAGCCCCCCAAAATGTTAATATTATGCGACAAAATATATCAGGAAATAAAAAGAAATGGAAAAAAGTAAAAAAGAGACAAAGAAAAAGAGACAAAGAAAGAAAGAGAGAGAGAGAGACAGAAAGAGAGAGAGAAAGATAAAGAAAGAAAGAGATAAAGAAAGAAGGGGAGAAAGAAAGAGAGAGAGAGAGCAAAATAGATAGAGCACAGGAGAGAGAGAGGAAGAGAAAGAGAGAGAGAGCAAAATAGATATAGCACAAGAGAGAGAGGGGGGGAGGGAAAGAGAGAGGAAGAGAGAAAGAAAGAGCAAAATAGATAGAGCACAAGAGAGGGAGAGAAAGAGAGAGAGAGAACAAGGGAGACAAAAAGTAAACAGAGAACAAAATCAAAAAAGTAACAGCTCAGAAAAAATAAACCCGATGAGATTTTTTTTAAAGGAATTTAAAAAAATTTTTTTGCATTGCCGGAAACTCAGAAAAATGTAACTTGATGTCAAGTTTTGGACATGTTTGATCATGATTTAGTTGCCACACTTGGGATTGCCGTTGCTCACTGTTGTTTCAAGCGTTGCTCACCCACTTTGTGTGAACGCTCAGACCCGTAAGGAAAATCACAGGGAACATTGGGAGAAAGACTTCTCATATTTTAATGTTTTTTCACTCACCGCAGTTTTTGAGCGTAAGGAGCGGGTGGTTGGTGGGTAGCGGCTCGGGTGTAGTTACATCCAGGCCGGCAGCGGCGATTTTGCCGCTGGTCAGAGCCTGGTAGAGATCCTCCTGGTTCACTACGGCACCCCTTCAGAGTCAAAAAGAAATAGATCAAATGTATCCTCAAAAGATAACCAAAACATTTATCAGGTCTGGAAATAATACAACGAATGCTGTCAAGAATTTCAATATTAAAAATGTATCGTTTACCAAATTGTTCGAATGAGTTATCTGACTCCATGAACCAAACACAACCTACATTCACCCAACAATACATGCTCATTTCTTTTTGTGAAAAGACAGACAAGAGACCGGCATTTCCACACGGGGGCAGATTTAATTTCTTAAATAATTTAACTACCGTATTTTCCGCACTATAGGGCGCACCGGGTTATAGGGCGCACCCCCAAAAAAATAGTTTTTGGTCCTATATCTTCCATAGATAAGGTGCACCGGATTATAAGGCGCTACAATGGGAACGTGGACAAAACAGTCAGATGGTTCAGTCCAACGTATTACCCCCTTAACATTCCCAAAGCTTGCAAAGAAGCAAATACGTGTCGTAGACATGTACGGAAACAGTGTCTGTACGATGTCACTCAAATGCATCCTTTCAAATATCATTTGGAAGGTTCAAGTCTTGGGATTCAAGAAATGCCAACCATTACTTAGTTTCTATTTTCTTTTTCGCTCGCAACTTTACTGTGCATATGACAATAAACGCTTGGAATTGAGTTGAATTCACTCAACTCATCACAGAAACATCAAGATGGTTCTAAAACAAGATACCGGGAAAATAGAAAGCCGCATAGCTCACCTAAGTTCTCACGTTCAATAATGATACACAATCGTGGTCTTCTTACAACCGTGAGTGAAGTAAATCCAGGAGAGTCAAATATTTACGAATACAGACTAATGAAACATGTTTCATTATGGCGTAGTTTAGCAAGCTTGCTATTCAGTCATCTTTTTCGGCCAATTGCAGGGTTTGTTTTGGCCCTCTAGCCAATCCGAGGCTCCAAATAACTTCAGCCAATAGTGATCGATTTGAATGATGATTGACACATTGGTTAGCCAATGAAACGGCGGTATATAAATCCCAGCATACACCACGGACTACGCCGCGTTCGGGGGAAAATCGAGTCGGCGGCTGTTGCGTAAGGTGCGAGACCTTGCGAATTTAATATTGATCCATATATAAGGCGCACTGTATTATAAGGCGCACAGTCAGCTTTTGAAAAAAATTAAGACTTTTAGGTGCGCCTTATAGTGCTGAAAATCCGGTAAGTGAACTCCATCGAATTAGCCGAATTAGTGTTGCTTGAGTCTCCGTCAAGCCTTCTCTCTCTCGATCATCCGAAGTTCTTCTCTTGACCCACGTCTCTCCGCCAGCTGGTGTGTCGGCTCCTCCCATGGGCGTGCCAGGAAAGCCCCCTCGCCTCGATGTCTGGACCCCGAATGTCTCTGCTATCGGCAGACTCTTAGGGCAATAAAATTCTATAGCTTACTAAATTTATTGTCACTGTCATGTAAAAACGGAAATATTTTTTGGGAACTTTATTCCAGGGTGGGACGATATGCGCTTTGATTGTACAGTACCCAGATACTAAGGTGCCGAGACAATTTATATCACGATTCTCGCTAATTGCCATTTAATTTTCTTTCCTGAATTATTATCGACAAAAAAAAATTAGGGACCTTATATATCCATTGTTTTCTCTTATTCTCTCTATTGCTTTATATCCATTGTTCTCTCTCTCTCTCTCTCGCTTTGTATCCATTGCTTTCTCTCTCTCTCTTTGTATCCTTTGTTCTCTCTCTCTCTCTCGCTTTGTATCCCTCGTTCTCTCTCTCTCTTTGTATCCCTCGTTCTCTCTCTCTCTCCCTCTCTTGCTTTGTATCCATTGTTGTCTTTCTCTCTCTCTCTCTCTTGCTTTGTATCCATTGTTTTTTCTCTCTCTCTTTGTATCCTTTGTTCTCTCTCTCTTTTGCTTTGTATCCCTCGTTCTCTTTCTCTCTCTCTCTTGCTTTGTATCCCTCGTTCTCTCTCTCTCTCTCTTGCTTTGTATCCCTCGTTCTCTCGCTCTCTTTCTATCTTGCTTTGTATCCCTTGTTCTCTCTCTCTCCTTCTCTCTCTTGCTTTGTATCCATTGTTTTTTCTCTCTCTCTTTGTATCCTTTGTTCTCTCTCTCTTTTGCTTTGTATCCCTCGTTCTCTCTCTCTCTTTGTATCCCTCGTTCTCTCTCTCCCTCTCTTGCTTTGTATCCATTGTTGTCTCTCTCTCTCTCTCTTGCTTTGTATCCATTGTTTTTTCTCTCTCTCTTTGTATCCTTTGTTCTCTCTCTCTTTTGCTTTGTATCCCTCGTTCTCTTTCTCTCTCTCTCTTGCTTTGTATCCCTCGTTCTCTTGCTCTCTTTCTATCTTGCTTTGTATCCCTTGTTCTCTCTCTCTCCTTCTCTCTCTTGCTTTGTATCCATTGTTCTCTCTCTTTTGTTTTGTATCCCTTGTTCTCTCTCTCCCTCTCTCTCTCGTTTTGTATCCATTGTTCTCTCCCTCCCCCTCTCTCTTGCTTTGTATCCATTGTTGTCCCTCTCTTACTTTGTATTCATTGTTCTCTCTCTCTCTCTCTTGCTTTGTATCCATTGTTCTCTCTCACTATTTTGTATCCATTGTTCTCTCTCTCTCTCACTTGCGTTGTATCCATTGTTCTCTCTCTTTTGTTTTGTATCCATTGTTCTCTCCCTCTCCCTCTCTCTTGCTTAGTATCCATTGTTCTCTCTGTTGCTTTGTATCCATTGTTCTCTCTCTCTCACTTGCTTTGTATCCATTGTTCTCTCTCTCTCTCTCTCACTTGCTTTGTATCCATTGTTCTCTCTCTTTTGTTTTGTATCCATTGTTCTCTCCCTCTCCCTCTCTCTTGCTTTGTATCCATTGTTCTCTCTCTTGCTTTGTATCCATTGTTCTCTCTCTCTCTCTTGCTTTGTATCCATTGTTCTCTCTCTTGCTTTGTATCCATTGTTCTCTCTCTCTCACTTGCTTTGTATCCATTGTTCTCTCTCTTTTGTTTTGTATCCATTGTTCTCTCCCTCTCCCTTGCTTTGTATCCATTGTTCTCTCTCTCTCTCTCACTTGCTTTGTATCCATTGTTCTCTCTCTCTCTCACTTGCTTTGTATCCATTGTTCTCTCTCTTTTGTTTTGTATGCATTGTTCTCTCCCTCTCTCTCTCACCCCTTTTCTCCCACTCTCTCTCCCTCTCTCTCTCCTTTAAACCCACTAGTCCTGCCCCCATGACATTTTGTGTCCAGCATGCGGCCCCCAGCTCAAACGAGTCTGAAACCCCCGCGTTCGGTAATCCTCTAATAAAGATCATTTTCCAACATGGAGTACCTGCTCGAGTTGATGAAAACGGCCGTTTTTTTCATCTTGGCAAAGAAGTCCTTCGTACACAGCCCTTGGGTCTCGGGAGTCAGTGAGCAGGAAATCACAACGAAGTCGCTCTGGCTCAAAAGATGGTCCAGGGGAACTTTGAAAAAGAAACGAAAAGCCCCTCAAAAACAATTTGTTTTGTATGCAAAATCCAACCGACTGCCATTCGTTTGCTTACCAAACTCCCCGTTCAGCTCGGCGGCATAGTCTTTAGCTGTTCTCCCGGAGTATAGCAGTCGTTTTACTCCAAATGGCATGAGGCGGCGTGCAATAGCCATCCCTGGACACAAATAGAAAAGAAATAACCCCCAAAATGGCAGGACGGCCTCATCAGGAAGTACAAAAACATCGAATCAATTATTTTGTATCTACCGATACACAGTCTCATGGTTTGGTGCCTGTAGTCCTTTTTTACTCCAAAAGATGGCAGCATAACCCCATTATCGAGTCCCCCTCATTTTTTCTCTCCTCAGATGTTTTTAATTAAGTCAAGTCAAGTTTATTTGTGACGCCCTTAATCACAAAGAGTCTCAAAGGGCTGCACAGACCACAAAAAAGATTGTGAAAGAATCATATGGATCATAACTGCTGTAGGGATTTTTCTAGCTTTTATTTTGAAAATTGTTAGGATTGAAACACATTATTTGAATTTGCCTCTAGGTGTTGCTTGTGCTCCACCATAAACCTTTTTTTCTCTGAAGGATGCTGGAATTTCCGACACTGATAAAAAATTAATTCAATTCAATTACGTTGTTCAAGTTCTTTGAGTTCTGATATAAATTACTAATCCCGGGACGAACCAGCCAGGCAAAAGAAAAGACAGCTATTGTTCAGCCAATTATTTTTATACGGACCAGCGACGTTGACCAGACCAGGCCTCTATGGGCGTGGTCATAGATATCTGATACTCGCAGTATCGGGTGACGGTGTTTGAAATTGCTAAACTTGTTAACAATTAGACAATGAGCCACCTCAGGTTGCCAATTCGTTTTGATTCCTGGAGACTTTCACTCGTCAGAACAACAAGCTTCTCCTCCCTACCATCTCCTTTGTCAGTTCCCTCGTTGTTCCAAGTTCACTCACTCCATGACCTGCCACTCTAACCACCTTCTTCAGTTCCCTCTTGGTACTGTGATCGTCCACTCAAGCATCTTTCTCAAAGATGCTACCAAAACTCCCTTTCTCGATTTTTTTCACCCCAAGACCCCCTTTTACTGTAGTTTCAAGATCACCTCCTCAGCAGTTCCAGTACCACACCCCCTTCTTGCCAGTGAAGTTGTTTTTGTTGCTGTAAAATAAGTGTTCTAAAGGGATGGGCAGGGCACCCGTATGATGCGGCAGGGTTAAACCAGTGAAAGCTGTCGGGCCCTGCTGTTGAACATGGTCCAAAGAATTTTGTGTGTTGAAGGATTTTATACATTTGACTATAAAGGATGGATGCTGTGGTGTGATGTCAGGGCACCCTAGTAGAAAATGTTGTTTACAGAAACGGTGGGAACGGGACGTAAGGCTGATAAGATAATCAGCACATTCAGACGCAGAAAGGCCCAATGACGTAGAAACGCTCTGTGTTGTTTTGGTTTTTCCAGACACCGCGACGCTCTTCCCCGAGATAGTGAAGCCCAGGGGGCTTCATTGGCGCGGCCGTGGGAGGAGCCGGCACACCATCTTGCGGGGAGACGTGGCCCAATAAGGAGAGAGCTAAAGGACTTCAAAAGAGGGTTTCTCAGTGACTCCAACGTCACCAATTCGGGCGTTTTTGATGGAGTACACAGAGTGAAATTGTTAATGAAATTAAATCTGTCCCCTTGTGGAAATGTCGGCTTTCCTGCTCATCTTTTCTGTCAAGAAACGATCGCGCATAAATTGTTGGGTGAATGTAGGTTTTGTTTGGTTAATGGAGTCCGATAACTCATTTGAAAAATTTGGTAAACGCTACATTTTGATATTCATTTTTTTTCCTTTTTATTTTTATTTCCGTTGTTATTGTACAAGTTTGTCTTACTGTCAGTCACCCCTCTTGATGGATTATTGCGTAAATTATAACCTTTATCTCCTTAGTTCCTTTATATTGTGTAAATCATAACCTTGTCTTCTTTGTTCCTTTATCTTTCTTGTTTTCTTTTATGCTCACTGTTAAGTGTGAACCTGGAGTGCCACGTCCAATTTTGTTGTCACAATATGTTCAACCCATTTTGTAACAATGACAATTAAGGTATATTCTATATTCTATTCTATATGACTAAGGTAAATAGATGGAAAATAAGTGCCATGCTAGTGGGGTTTGATCACATCCCCTGTTTAAGTCTCCTTGTGTCCTGCATTTGGGTCCCTCCAAAACCTTATGACACGCCTAGGCAATACATAGGAAAAATAGATTTCCTATTTCTCTAACACATAGATATAAATCAATCTCCATGCAGAGATTTACTGGTTACCGATCCGTCCCAGTCCGATGACTCCCACGGTGCTGCCGGAAAGGCCGTATCCACACATCCAGAGCGGTTTCCAGGAACTCCAGCCACCACTGTCAGATATTTTGAGGGTCACATGATCAAAACAACATATGTATTATTTTCACCTTTTAAACCAGGTGTGTCAAACTCATTTTAACCCGGGGGCCACACGATAGAACAAACATTCTGTCGGGGGCCAGACTAGTAGATTAAAGAGAAAGAAAAAGAGAGATCAAGAAATAAGAGAAAGAGGGAGGGAGAGAGGGCGAGACAAAGAAAGAAAGAGAGAGGGAGAAACAAAAGATAAAAAGTCGTGAGAGAGGAAGAAAGAAATCCAAAGAGAAATAGTAAGACAGAAGGAGAGAAAAGAAAGCGCGAAGGGTAGGAAGAGAGAAAGAGAAAAGAGAGAAAAGGAAAAAAGGAAGTTAGAGCAAAAGAAGACAAAGAGCAACAAAGGAAGAGAAAAAGAGACACAGAAAGTGAATGAGAAAGAGAGTGGGAGAAAAGGGGTGGGAGAGAGAGAGAGAGAGAAATAAATAAAAGTAGAGTGTCTTTGTGAGAGGCAGCTGGCTTTGGCAACATCAAGTTGACATATTTCAACCTGCAGCTTGTTTTTCTCTTGCGCTTCTCTGAGTGTTGTGTCGCGGGCCAGATTCAATCCCTTAGCGGGCCTGATCTGGCCCGCGGGCCGCCTGGTTGACATATGTGCTCTCACATTAAGATTTCATATTACGTCAGGGGCCCCGAACCATTACCTCGCGGCCTTCCTTTTTTTTCTTAACTTCTTAATACAGCATCATAATTCGTAAAACAATGCATCAAATCAAGTGAGCTGTTGGAGAGCCGGCTCTCTTTAATGAGTTGAGCCGAAAAAGCCGGTTCCCTAAAAAGAGACTGACTTCCTTTCACTACATAACTACCACGGAATGATGCATGAGGGGAAATCCCCAGGCGGCAAACGCATGCACACAGTAGCATCAAACCGCTCGCTTCGTTTGCAACGAAAAAAAACGATACCGAGATAGAGGCTACCGCGGCGAACTCGTTTGACTTGATTGATTTGCCGTTTGGTGATAGTCGGTGTATACCGGATGGTACCCATAATGGACAAATTTGCCTTTTTCCGTCCAGATTTTCTTGTACGTCGTACACGTCTTAAAATAAATCATAAACGTACTTTGTACGGCAAAAACGTACAGCTTGACAGGTAAGAAATATAGAGCAGACCTTTTTACTTCCTCCACGGCTTCAGGGAGTCTGCGAGCTGTAGCCAGGAGCAGGGCAACCGTCAGTTCGGCCGTGGCATCAGTTAGGATGTCCGGAGTGTAGCCCACGCGTATGCCACTGAGAAACAAACAAAACGGGTTGAAGGCGGAGATGCGGATGGGGTGAAGGTTCTGCGTGCTTTCTGACCGTTTCTTAATCTCCTCCAGGGCCAAGTGGTCGAATCCCACGGAATAGGTGCTGATCACTTTCAAGTTGGGTCCTGCCATTTGGAGCAAAGTGTTTTGGTTTATTGGAGTCGAGCTTGACATAAGGAGAACACGTTAGTTTAAGACGGGAAATTCCAGGCTTGTTTCTCCCGAGTTTAAATGTCAGCAAGTGTTATTATTAATAACTATTGCTATTTTTTTTTTCCTTTTTATTTTTGTTTTGTATTTTCGTTGTTATTGTATGTGTATGTCTTGCTGTCGGTCACCCCTCGTGACGGATTATTGTGTAAATTATAACCTTTATCTTCTTTGTCCCTTTATATTGTGTAAATTATAACCTTATCTTCTTTGTTCCTTTATCTTCTTTATTTTCTTTTATCCTCACTGTAAAATGTGAAACTTCATGATATAATGCAACAAAGCATACCAAGAAATAACATTCTGCTTGGCGTGGAACAAGCGGTCAAGTCAGGAATTTGGATGTGTCAGGCCGACCCCAACGAGTTTCTTGGAAACTGTGTAACTTTGGAAAATCGAAAGAGGACGAAAACATTCTGAAAAAACATTGTCAATTCCCAAAAAGCATGCACATTGAGGAAAAAACAAGTGCGTCATCGTGAGGGCATGCGCTAAGTAACATGAGATGTTGTCTGAGGGTATAAAAAAGCTGAATGTCTCTTAGACGAATGAGAACTGGACTCTGACGAAGATAAATGAATGTCTATTATATATAAAAATGAAAAAAAAGATAAAAGAATGAAGGAAAGAAGAAAGAAAAAACAAGACAACTGGTACAAAAAGTAAGAAAAATAGACAATAAGAGGAAATAGAATTTCAGTCACCAATGTCCAACACGAAAAACCTTAATCTTAGTCACTATATCTTAAAAAGCCACCCACATTTCTTCTTTATAACCATATTTAATAACGGTTTGCTGTGCCTTTAAAGCAGGTCGAAGCTGGAGGGATT
The DNA here is from genome assembly GCF_059441175.1 of Urocampus carinirostris. Lineage (NCBI taxonomy): Eukaryota > Metazoa > Chordata > Actinopteri > Syngnathiformes > Syngnathidae > Urocampus > Urocampus carinirostris. Next base: position 41,809,702 of record NC_142357.1, on the reverse strand, counting down.
CAAACTAGGGTTTCAACTTTGATTGCATGGTCTAACCAGTAAAGGATTTCATACATTAGAATATAAAGGATTTTATACGATTGACTCAGTTTAATGCAATGAAGATTTTCACCGAGTGGGCTTTAGTTCAATGTTCAAGGTCAGGGCAGGCTGTCAAAGTGACTTTATAGAGTTTCTAAAAAGGGTTTCAACTTCAGATTACTTTTTGAGCATCTTAATTTAAGGTTTTTGCCTTCAGAATAGGGTTTTAAAGCGCTTTCATTCATACTTTGGAATCATTATACCGTAAATTCCGGACTATATGCCGCTACTTTTTTCCCTAACTTTCGACTCTGCGGCTTATTCAGTGATGTGGCCAATTTATGTCATTTTTCTAACGGCCGCCAGCGGCGCTCGAGTGTTGCTACCATTAACTGCCCTATTAAAGCTATATTATTATTATTATTAAAGCTTTGAAAACTCTCTCGGCGTACCGTCTTTCTTTGTAAATATGTGTAACCAATCTATAATATGTACAGGGAGTGCAGAATTATTAGGCAAGTTGTATTTTTGAGGATTAATTTCATTATTGAACAACAACCATGTTCTTAATGAACCCAAAAGTCTCATTAATATCAAAGCTGAATATTTTGGAAGTTGGAGTGGGGCTTTTTTAGTTTTAGCTATTTTAGGAGGATATCTGTGTGTGCAGGTGACTATTACTGTGCATAATTATTAGGCAACTTAACAAAAAACAAATGTATACCCATTTCAATTATTTATTTTCATCAGGGAAACCAATATAACAGCTCAACATTCACAAATATACATTTCTGACATTCAAAAACAAAACCAAAACAAATCAGTGACCAATATAGCCAACTTTCTTTGCAAGGACACTCAAAAGCCTGCCATCCATGGATTCTGTCAGTGCTTTGATCTGTTCACGATCAACATTGCGTGCAGCAGCAACCACAGCGTCCCAGACACTGTTCAGAGAGGTGTACTGTTTTCCCTCTTTGTAAATCTCACATTTGATGAGGGACCACAGGTTCTCTATGGGGTTCAGATCAGGTGAACAAGGAGGCCATGTCATTAGTTTTTCTTCTTTTAGACCCTTTCTTGCCAGCCACGCTGTGGAGTACTTGGATGCGTGTGATGGAGCGTTGTCCTGCATGAAAATCATGTTTTTCTTGAAGGATGCGGACTTCTTCCTGTACCACTGCTTGAAGAAGGTGTCTTCCAGAAACTGGCAGTAGGACTGGGAGTTGAGCTTGAGTCCATCCTCAACCCGAAAAGGCCCCACAAGCTCATCTTTGATGATACCAGCCCATACCAGTACCCCACCTCCACCTTGCTGGTGTCTGAGGCGGACTGGAGCTCTCTGCCCTTTACCGATCCAGCCACGGGCCCATCCATCTGGCCCATCAAGACTCACTCTCATTTCATCAGTCCATAAAACCTTGGAAAAATCCGTCTTGAGATTTTTCTTGGCCCAGTCTTGACGTTTCAGCTTGTGTGTCTTGTTCAGTGGTGGTCGTTTTTCAGCCTTTCTTACCTTGGCCATGTCTCTGAGTATTGCACACCTTGTGCTTTTGGGCACTCCAGTGATGTTGCAGCTCTGAAATATGGCAAAACTGGTGGCAAGTGGCATCTTGGCAGTTGTACGCTTCACTTTTCTCAGTTCACGGGCAGTTATTTTGCGCCTTGGTTTTTCTACACGCTTCTTGCGACCCTGTTGACTATTTTGAATGTAACGCTTGATTGTTCGATGATCACGCTTCAGAAGCTTGGCAATTTTAAGAGTGCTGCATCCCTCTGCAAGATATCTCACTATTTTTGACTTTTCAGAGCCTGTCAAGTCCCTCTTCTGACCCATTTTGCCAAAGGAAAGGAAGTTGCCTAATAATTATGCACACCTGATATAGGGTGTTGATGTCATTAGACCACACCCCTTCTCATTACAGAGATGCACATCACCTGATATGCTTAATTGGTAGTAGGCTTTCGAGCCTATACAGCTTGGAGTAAGACAACATGCATAAAGAGGATGATGTGGTCAAAATACTCATTTGCCTAATAATTCTGCACTCCCTGTATTTGCAACTGTATTTTTTTTGTTATGTATTCATTTGTATTTATTTTAGACACTTATTCTGATATGTTTTGCACGAGTGAACAAAAAATGTGGGGCGGAACAAACGCGGGCTGCTGAGTTTAAGTGGGGACCGCTAAAAGTGAGGGACGGACAAGGAAAGAAGAGGGGGTAAAAAGAAAAAGGAGTTGTGTGAGTAAATGTGTTCTTCTGATATATTTTTCCCACCCTCACCTTTGGAAATATACACTTTTTTCCTTGGATTACATTCAACGGGACCCGGACTCTGCAGGTCTGCATCAAACCTTAAATACCGATATCATTTTCCGTTCATTTTGCCGGCTGTGATTTTTGGACTGTGGACTTTAATGAAGGACATCTAGTTTCAATCGCGAGACTTGAAGTCGGGTTCGGGTTCATTTTGTGTTTGTGTTACATGTTTAAATGTGGGCGCATGCGGCTTATATACAGGTGCGGCTTGTGTATGTACAAAGTCGGTTTTCCTCTTAAAATGTGGTGGGTGCGGCTTATAATCAGGTGCGCTCTATAGTCCGGAATTTACGGTAAATGAATGATGTCAAGTCATATTTACTTGTCTAGCCCTTCATCGCAACAAGTCTCAAGGCTGTGCAGAGCACAACAACAAACAAACTCGTCAAATAGAACATCAGCTATGTCAAATATTTTTGTAGAAACGGGAATATTTTAAGCAAAAATATGGAAAAAGTAAATATGTAACTTGATAAGCAGTGCAGATCATGGATGGATGGATGGTTTAGAACACATGTGTCAAACTCCCGGCCCGCGGGCCACGTCCGGCCCGCCGTGTAATCATATCCGGCCCGCAAGACCATTTGACATTGTTATTAATGGCCCGTCAATATGAACAACGCCGTCTCATCCCTGGACATCATATTCTGACGTTTTAGTCACTGTACCTATTCCTTCATATATGACGTATACTATACTATATACCAGGGGTCGGGAACCTGCAGGCTCAGAAGCGCTCTCCATTTGGGCCCGGGTGCTATGGAATGCTCTTCCCCCTGAGATTGGATCTGCAACCTCAGTGGAAATGTTAGAATCGAAGCATTAAACACACTTCTATTCTATAGCATACGAATAACCTACATTTTACGTTGACAATATTTGTGTATTATTTGCCCTCATGTAGGTTTTAGATCAGGGGATGGAGTCATAATAGTCTGTGATTTGCAATAGTCTTTGATCTGTGCAGCCCTTTGAGACTTTGTGATTAAGGGCGTCACAAATAAACATGACTTGACTCACGTTGAGGTTTTTGAGTTTTCCCTTGCCCTCATGTTGGTTTTAGATCAGGGGATGTGTTATAATAGTGTGTGGTTTGCAATAATCTGTGGTCTGTGCAGCCCTTTGAGACTCTTTGTGATTAAGGGCTATACAAATAAACATGACTTGAATTGACTCATGTTGAGGTTTTTGAGTTTTCCCTGGCCCTCATGTTGGTTTTAGATCAGGGGATGGTGTCAAAATAGTCTGTAGTTTGCAATAGTCTTTGATCTGTGCAGCCCTTTGAGACTCTTTGTGATTAAGGGCGTCACAAATAAACTTGACTTGACTAATCTAAAGTTCATACTCAGGTAAAAAAAAACTAAAAAGGAGCTAGCTAAAAGAGTGAAAGCCATCTAAATAGCTACCCCAAACTAGATGGCTAGCTAGAAAGGAGGCTAAAATTAGCTAAAATTAACTAGCAAAGAAAGATTGTCTTAAAAATGTCCCTTATTTACATCAATTAAAACATTATATGCTGTAGTTTACATATTTTGCATGAATATATTATAGATTAACTTATAAAGATTTTCTCAGGGTGTTATATATTATTGGAGTCACTAGCGATACTATTGTAAATTTGAAATGCCATTTCTTGTTTTTTTAATTGTCCTTTGTGGGCTAAAGTTGTTTTCTTGTTTTGAATGAAAATATATTTCTTGCAAGGGAAAATAACGAAACAAGGCTAGGCACGTATAAGCTTCGGCTTCAGTTTTGGGTACATGTTTTAGTACTGCGTTGTTGTATTTCACAGCCGTTTCTGTGCAAATAATTTCATGTTTTCTTTGTCTTTTGTCAATTAATAATTGATGCTGTTTTTACATTCATTCATTCATTCATTCGTTCGTTCGTTCGTTCACTCGTGCTGTCACAGTCTTGTTCCACGGACAGACTGAGATAATTTCTTCCTCATGCCATGAGGCTCTTTAACTCCACCCTGGGGGAAAGTAAAAGCCCACCCCCACATTTGTATATGAACCTATTTTTATGACGGTGTGTATTTTCCGTAGCACTATTTAAATACTCTATAGCAAAACGTTATATGGGTATTTTTGTATTCTATAACTTTTATTTTACCATTTGATTTTTCAACACAAGGAGACTGCTGCAAGTGTGAATTTCCCTACCCGGATGAATAAAGTAGCTATCTAGCTCTTTAGACATCTATATCTATCTATCTAGACATCTATCTATCTATCTAGACATCTATCTAGACACCTACCTATCTATCTAGACATCTATCTATCTATCTATTTAGACATCTATCTATTTATCTAGACACCTATCTAGACATCTATCTATTTATCTAGACATCTATCTACCTATCTAGACATCTATCTATCCATCTATCTAGACATCTATCTATCTAAATAAAATGCATGAGGGGCGGCAGTAGCTCAGGAGGTAGAGCGCTTGTCTTGGGATCAAGGGATCCCAGTTCGAATCCCGGCTCGTCCGTGTTACATGTCGAAGTGTCCTTGGGTAAGACACTGAACCCCTAATACCCCCAATAAGCAGGTTAGCGCCTTACATGGCTGCAAGGCCGCTATTGGGAAATGTGGAGCACATTGTAAAGCGCTTTGGGAAGTCATTGACTTGAAAAGCGCTATATAAATGCAGATCATTTCAATTTCATTTCATATCTATCTATCTATCTAGACATCTATCTAGACATCTATCTAGAGATCTATTTATCTAGACACCTATCTAGACACCTATCTAGACATCTATTTATCTAGACACCTATCTATCTATCTATCTATCTAGACATCTATCTATATATCTATTTAAGTCAAGTCAAGTCATGCTTGTTTGTTTGTTTAGCCCTTCATAACAAGAAGTGGCAAAGACTAAAGTATATTATTGCACCATATGTGATTCATTCAAGTATCGACAACTGTGGGTATTGATGCCCCGCGGCCCTACTGAGGATAAGCGGTGGAGATAATGGATGGATAGGTATTGATACCGAAACGGAACAATCGCTCACTGCTACATTATCTGGAGGGATCGATGAAATTAAGCTCCAGGTTGAATACAAATTCACTTTTAGCTTTATATATGAAAACACTCGTTTTGGAACGTTTGATACTACGTACCTGCAGCGTCGAGAACCTCAGCATCAATTTGATCAGTCAGCAAGCACAGAATTCCGTGGGCCCCTTGCACACCTTTGAGAAACTCTGCTCGCGTGACGTCCAGGTCCCACTGAAAAATCTCACACCTGTGAACCCAAATTTTCAAAATAAAACTTTAGAACTAAAAAGAAGCAAAAACAATACAGTCACGTGATTAGCTGTCATCTCTTTTCGGAAGTGTAACGTGTTAAAGTTAAAGGTGTTGCTCGAGAGCATGCATTAAAAACGCAACCCTGCAATATTGCATGCGATAAAATAACGCGTTAAATTGATGCCTACACTCCAGACGATGACAGAATCTTCATCCCTTCAGACGGAAGCTGACCGGTCACGAAAACCTTCATAAGTTTATTAGCAATGTTCATCCTTCTCAAACATAAAAGTCAATCAATTACCAATTAAATGCTCTATCCGTGAGACGTATTTAGTGTTATCTCGACGAGTTAATCAATAACTTTATACCCATGCAGTCTAACGCGCACGCCTCCCGGAAGTAACCGCCTACTTACGTAGACATCGTAAACTCGATTCCAACTCCTCAAATCCAGATATAAAATTAGTTTTATGTACACGTATTTTTCTTCAAAGTAAAATATAAACTTTTTCTTGTATTATTATTATTATTCATATTAAATTATTACTTGTTTAATTGGTAAAATTTGCGTAACCGTTTAGTATTCAGACGGTAGTTTACGTACGATATCTTTGTAATATTACGCCATTGGAGTAGGGAACTGAACCGCTGTCAGGTTCCTCCTCCTTCTCCCTTTTCGTCCTCCCTTTTTTCTTGTTTTCAAGCTGAAAGAAGACGAAAAACAAGTAAGAAATCCGAATTCGTAAGTAAAATATACATTTTTCCTCCCGTTTTTATGATGTCGTTTACGGAGCTGCTCATTTATTAGCATGAGCTAACGCTAGCTGCAACAGGCTAACATAAACAAGTGTTATTTGGTCAGTCGGCAGCAAAAACATCGGCTTTTTTATTCGTATTTGTTCTTATTTATATTTAAAACTTTTGGTTGATTTTCTTGCCGTCAGGTATTTGTTAACACCGTAAAATCAAAGTGTAGGTTTAATCAAAATTGCTTAATTCAAATTTTAATTGCGTCAAAGACGTGACTCAAACAATTTTTATTTATTTAAATTTTTCGTTTCCAAAAGTCATTTTAATATAATTAACAGAGTTTTTATTCTTTTTTTCCACCTTCGTTTTAATCACTGTTTTTGAGATGCAACAATTTATTATGATATTCCATCCATCCATCCATTATCTGCACTGCTTATCCTCAGTAGGGTCGCGGGGGTGCTGGAGCCCATCCCAGCTATCTTCGGGCAGTGGGCAGGGGACACCCTCAACTGGTTGCTAGCCATTCACAGGACACACAGGGACAGACAATTTGCTTGCTCATTCCCACATAGGGACAATTTGGACCAGCCAATTCACCTGACATGCATGTTTTTGGAATGTGGGAGGAAACCGGAGTGCCGCAAGCACGGGGAGAACATGCAAACTCCACACAGGAGTTTCGATCTCATGACCTTAGAACTGTGCAGATCACGTGCTAACCACTGCGCCGCCTTGCTGCCCTTATTATGATATTAACTTAACGAAATACTAACAATTATTTCAAGGCTACATAGTTTATTTTCCCCTTCGGCTTATTCATATTCAACATTTTTAATACCCTTAATTCCCTCGATACAACATTAATCTGTTCTGAGGTGGGGATTCCAAAGTTAAATTTCCGTGCAGCGAGGGATAGAAATCTGTGCTAATTTCCCTAGATAAAGACACTGAGATGACAGAATTGTATCTAGTAAGTACTACTTATACAGAACATTATAGCATTTGTTTAAATAAAATGCTAAACAAATATACATGGAACAAAAAAAAAATCGTTATTTACCCACGGTTTTACGTGACTTGGTCAGGTTGAGTAGCGGGTGGATGCAGATGTGGGAGGAAATGGTAGTTTAAAATTGATTTTACAACTTCCACTTATGAAGATTATCATGCCGTTAAAAGATATCCTTGTTTTAATCGAGTTCTTATTTTAATAAAGTCTCGATCGGTAGATTGGTTACCGCCACGCAATCTCGCATTGGTAGCGATCCGTATTCCTTCTTTGTATTTCTTTATAATAGCAGGCTTCGTTTCCATGGTTATCATACGTTGCTTTTCTCTTTCACATCACTGCACGCCTTTGGGCTTATCGCAAGCAGTCATAGTCAATGTTCCCTCTAAGCTGCGTGTGTGCGCATTTGCTTTTCCGCGCACAAGAAAACCGAGCCAGCTCATAAAAATCAGGGCTCGAAATTGCTAATTAAAAAGCGAATTAAGTCAAAGTTACAGTGCATGAATGTCAAAATACACGGGTTCCCTTGACACTGTGTTCTTAATGCGGTATGTTGAAGTCAAGGTCGAAGTAGAACGAAGTTGAGTCAAGTCAGTAGAGTTTTTCGAGAACCGGCTTCTTCGGCTCAGCTCACTAAAAAGAAGGACTATTTTGGGTCCCAAACGGCTCTTCAGGTTGTTTTTGCTTCTTTAATACCAACATGACCAAATATTATGTAAAATCATGCACTAAATGACTTAAAGGAAGGGGGGAATAGTACGAAAAAGAAAAAAATACCAAAATAAAAAAGTAGCGAAAAGCTGAGAAAAAAAGAAACAAAAGGAAGAGAAAAAAGAAGGAAAAATTTAGAAAAAAGACAGAAACAAAGAAAAGAAAGAAATGTAGGAAAAAAGTGAATAGAGAACAAAAAGAAAAAAGTAACAGCTCGGAAAAAATAACCACAATGAGATTTTTTTTAAAGGAATTTAAAAAAAAAAGGAGAGAAAAAAACACAGAAAAAAGAAGAAAAGGTTTGTGTTGCATTTAAATAATTTCCAATTATATCAAGTCAATATTGTTGCCAACATTGAACTTCCACTAAAAAAATTTGATTAAATACAGTTGTGTATGGTGCAACCTACTCAATAAGCCCCCAAAAATGTTCGTATAATGCGAGAAAAGATACCAGGAAAAAAAAGAAATGGAAATCTTGTGAAAGAATTGTAAAAACAAATGACGTTTGTAGAGTCAATTCATTCAAAAGTGAAAAATAATTTTGCATTGCCGGAAACTCAGCAAAATGTAACGTGATGTCACGTTTTGGACATGTTTGATCATGATTTAGTTGCCGCACTTGGGATTGCCGTTGCTCACTGTTGTTTCAAGCGTTGCTCACCGACTTTGTGTGAACGCTCAGACCCCTGGAAAATGACAGGGAACATGGGTTATGGTTTCATACATTTTTAAAGAAAAAAACAACTGACTGTTATTAGCACTTGTCTTCTGAATTAGCTTCTATTTTGGAGCTCTAGATCCAAATATGCTACTAATGTATTCATAAACAAAAGACAAGCTTTTTATCCGACTACATACCCTTCAATTGTTTATTTTATGGGTGTATCTACTCTTTTATGTCCCTCTTTAGAAAAGCTTGTACCGAGATCAATGCCTGCACGCTTTGGGCCCCAGGAACTAGCAGAACCTGTCCGAGCTCGCCCCTGTTTTGTCTCCCAGAGCGACATCTGCCATGGCGCTTTTGACTCTGCACCGGCTTCCCTCTATCGGCGCCGCTCCCGTGAGTCCTCAAATCAAATCTTTATGCATAAAAGTCAAGCTCTTTGGTACAAATATTTAAGTACGGTGGTACTTCTTTATACAAGGGCCTCTGAAAACGCAAATTTAGATATACAGGACAAGTTTTTTATTTGAACAACAATTTTGATTGTATACTGTTAGGAAATAAACTATTAAAATGTAGCGTTTACCAAATTGTTCAAATGAGTTATCTGACTCCATTAACCAAACCATTTTACATTCGCCTAACAATGCATGCTCGTTTCTTGATGGAAAAATGAACAAGAGACCGGCATTTCCACACAGGGGCAGATTTAATTTCTTAAATAATAAACTAAGTGAATTCCATCGAATTAGCCGAATTACAGTGGGACCTCGGTTAATGGGGACCAAAACCACCCGCGATAAGTGAAAATCCACGAAGTAGCGGCGCACCTTAAAAAAAAAAAAAAATTATATATATATATATATATATATATATATATATATATATTTATTTATTTTTATTATTATTATTTTATTCTATTATTATTATTTTTTAGACCTGTGAAGCTCTGAACCCGCGAACATGGAACCACGAGTAGCGACGCCCCTTCAAAAATGCTAGAAAAAAAAAAATATATATATATTTAAAAATTATTTTATTTTATTATTATTATTTTTCAGGCCGCGAAGCTCTGAATCCGCGAACGTCGAAGCGCGAAGTAACAAGGTCCCACTGTAGTCTTCGTTGAGCCTTTTCTCTCGTTTTCCCTCGATCTATCTTCCCACGTCTTTTCACAAGCTGGTGTGTCGGCTACTTCCATGGTCGTGCCGACTCCTCCCATGTGCGGGCCGACTCCTCCTATGGGCGGGCCAGAGACTCCCCACGTGGACTCCACCTCATCTCCTCGATGTCTGGACCCCGAGCGATTATCAAATCAGTGCCTGGCCTTCTGCGTCTTGGCCTTCTCTGTCAGAGTCCTGTTATCAACAGAACTAAACAAAACATTCACATTTGTAACGGCGTGACCTGTCATTGAACTTAAGCCTTCTCTGTGAAAAATCTTCATTGCATTCAATAAATGTAACTTGTATAAAATCCTTTATAGTAAAATGTATAAAATCCTTCCAATACGCAGGAAAATCCAGTTTACGAGCAGTCCCAGAGGCTATCATTAGGGACCGCTCACCACTCGTGACTGTCGCGAGGTGTCGGACGGACCCAAACGTGGGACATAAGGGATGTAGTCTAACCCCAAAAGGGGGACGTTTATTTAAACAGCAATAACAAAAGACTTTACAGGTGAGAAGGGGTTGTGGGACCTAATAGAGAGGCACTAGCTCACGAGGTAAAGCACTTGTCTTGGGATCAAGAGGTCACAGGTTCGATTCCCGGCTCCTCCGTGTTATATGTTGGAAGTGTCCTTGGGCAAGACACTGAATCCCTAATGCCCCCGATAAGCAGGTAGTTGCCTTGCATTGCTGATGCTGCTATCGGGTTGTGAGTGTGAAGCACATTGTAAAGTGCTTTGGGAGGTCTCTATTGACTTGAAATTAGATATAAATATATAAATGCAGACCATTTACATTTAAAGGGAGTCTCGGGGTGACGAGAATTTTAAATAGGAATACTTTTAAGCAGGGGGTTGGAGTGACAGGTCTTGGAATGAGGAGGGAAAACTTCAGAGGCAGAGACTTGATAGGGGATGTTGGCGTGGAGAGAATCTTGAAAAGGAGATTTGGGAATACCTTTAAGAAGAGGGTTGGAGCGCCCGGTCTTGGACTGGAGAAATTGGAATGTGGAGGAGCTGGTCTTTTTCATGAGTGAAAGTCTTCAGGAATCAAAACGGTTAAGCAAAGTGAGGTGGAGGTAGTTTTGGCAGAGGTGGTTGGGGAGAGTGATGAAGAGTGGAGGGGATTGGAAAATGGGGTAAAGCTGCCATCTTGTGGGGAAACGAGGGACTCTAGGCACCAAAACCATGACAGAGACTGCTTACAGCCAGTATCAGCTCATCCATTTTGCCCATACAAACTACTACAGTCAAAAAAAAATCACGTTTTTTTTTGGTACATTTTTTGGGGTGTGTATGTTTATTTCAAGTTTCAATAACTTAAATTTTAAGGGTATAGTAAGTGCTTACATATCACCAACAATCTCTCGATCTCATCCCTGTCCACCTCATCCAATTGCTCACCTTATTAATGCTTGTAAATCCTCCTTACTAAGTGATAATATAATTGATAATATAATAATATAAGTGATAATTTCTATCTATCTATCTAGACATCTATCTAGACATCTATCTTGACATCTATTTATCTAGACATCTATCTATCTAGACATTTATCTAGACATCTAGCTGTCTATCTAGACATCTATCTATCTATCTATCTATCTATCTATCTATCTAGACATCTATCTAGACATCTATCTATCTAGACATCTATCTAATAACCCTTAAAATTATCATGTTCATCTTATGCTTGTATTTTCTATGTTTAATTACTACTTGTATATATTTTTTAGTGATCAAGAAGATGTGTTTTATATGGTAAATGGTCTGCAAGTCAATGAAGAGCTCCCAAAGAGCTTTACAATGTGCTTCACACTTACCCACTCACACACACACCAATAGGGAGTTTGAACGATTTCACATCAGGAAAAATCGCTCATTACACAAGCAATTTGAGTTCAGGGCACAATCCTGGGAGGAATTCAGCTTGCAAGACGAAATACCACTGTATGTTCAAACATAAGTCAGGTAAGGTTTATTGATAGATGTATCAAGGTTGAGGGTGCAAACATTGCTAAAATATTTTGTACATCGATCAAAGCGGATTTAGTTTTATGACAGCAGAAAAGAGTCACTTCCCGTTTCCCCGTGCCATCACAAAACTCATCTTCCTCTATAGTTAGCGTTCATCTTAACTGCCAAAGACCATTTGAACCATCACACGTTCCATTTTTGCATATCTTGTCCACGATGCTCATCATGCTGCTTTCTTAATCTGTGTTCTCTTTTTTCCCCCACCCTTTTTATTGCCCACCGTTCTTCTCCTATAGCTCCGGCCCAGTCCTTTGCTTCTTATTTTTTCTCTCCATGACTATGTCTGGACTTGTTCGTTGCGTAACAGGTAACGTGGCTGTGTCACATTTCCCTCCCCCCCCCCCCCCTGAAACCCCTTGAATATGTTTAGCATTAAATGTCTTGTGTTGCGTATTGTGGTGGTAATATCCGGGCCATTATCTGTATTATTTGTTTCTTTGTCACTATCAGTCTGTCAAGCTTCCCCTGCTTCTTATCAGTGTTATGCCACATTTCACGCTTAAACAACAGAATTTTTTTTCCCAGCTATTTATGCCACATTTGGAAATGAGCTTCAAATAATGTAAAGAAATTGAATACAGTAGACCACGGATTATGACAAATTCTGTTCACTGGAGGGGATCGCAATTGCCCTATGGCAGGGGTTCGAAACCTATGGAAATTTGCGAATGTGTTTCAGACCCTCTGAAAAAAAAGAAATATACATTAAAAACATTTTCCCATCTTTATATATTCATCATTTTCTAATTTAATATTACTTATTTTTATTCTATTTTTATACAATTGACCTATTATTATCATTAAAACTGCTTTACTTGCCTCGATATTAATAATTTTCCTGTTTGTAGATTGGTCACAGACATATTCCTTAGTGAGGGTAACTATGTGTGTGCCTTTTTCATGTTTAATTTTGTTCTCAAGTCTAGTTTCCATGTTTATATTGTTTTATGATCCTCTCTTTTGCATTACTGCAAGCTTTGGAACCCATAGCAAATAAATAGAGTAAATAAAATGTGTTTTTTCACACTAACTTGTAAAATCTTTTCCACAAACACAAGATTCAGAACTAAATGAAGTGATAGAAAGAATAAAAGGTATTGTGGGAGGTAGTTCAGCCATCAGAATTTTGGCATCTTAATGACACAAACCAATAACAGACTTGCATCACATCGACCAATATCAAAGTGGTGTATTAGACGGGTAACTTGCACAAACGCCGTGTGTTGGGAAATTTGTTGGGAAAATGCTATAGCGAGCTGCTGAAAAAACTTCTTATTCTAGAGCAGGGGTCAGCAACCTTTTCGGTGTGGAGTGCCACTTTCAAATTTCGTTGTAGATCAGTGTGCCACACCAAGATCAATTAATCGCACAACACTTTGTTTTATATCCGAAAGAGCTGTAATTTTACACCAGTCCGAATATACAACATGGATAGACATTAAAATAGTATAAGTGACCAATTTATCTTCCACTATTCTTGTTCATCAATAAACTAAAAAATGAATGTGAGCAACATGTGGAGAGGTCTGTGAACAACCATGACTTCAACTTTTTACCACAGGAATCCTGAATCAACCATTCTCCATCAACAATAAACTATAATCAAAAACAATTGATATGGACAGCTACCATACCATTCATCCATGAAATCTTATTGCAAAAAATATCAAAACTTGAAATTGCAGCAATAAGGCAGAAGGCTACTTGAAAATAAATGCAACAGAAATAACAGCTTATTTGGTCTCAGATATAAATGGTTTTCTGTGCTCTGCTATGTATGCAGTGAGCAATGTGATAACTTCCTTCAGTGGTGGTGTTTTTAGCAGTGACAAAGGTTTTTAGGGTCTGTGTTTGCTTGCCGTACATGGACACAGGGCGTTTTAATGTCTACGCCTTGAATTCATGTTTTATCTCGTAATGACGTTTAACACTTGATGTGCGAGGTATAACACTCTTGAGGCATGATGCACAGTCCTTTTTTACACAAGCCCCCAGTCGTCAGTCAAAGAAAGAGATTTTTTCGCTGAAGGAGCGGTCATTTTTCATTCCTTTATGGCGCGCCGCTGTCAAAACACGGATTTCTCCTCTTCTGCGAGTCGCTGTGCAGACACAATCGCACACGGAGCAGAAGAGGTGGGGCGCTACCGTAAAGCCTCCAAACAACACGACGTGCAACTGAAAATGTCTAAGTTTCAGGTAAAAAATGCGCATTTTCAAAAAAAAAAAATCATTATTATTTTGCCGTGTGCTCGCGTGTCACTGGTTAACCCTTCGCTGCTACTGCTGGCACGCGTGTCATAGGTTGCCGACCCCTGCTCTAGAGCATAGCGGAAAAAAAACATCGGACGGTCATGATGCCTTAAGGCGGGGTCAACTCGACTAAGGTTTTTTTTCCTCCCATGTTCGGATTAGTTGTTGCTGTTGTATGGTGGGGAAAAGGCGTGAACCAGCGATAGACGAAGGGCGAAGTAGCGAGGGACGCCATAACCCCTACTCTACCATGATATTATTCTTGCAACACTAATGTCAAAATGAATTCTCTCTGAACTCCCAAGGATGAAACCCCCCAAAGAAGAGGGCGATTTCAGAAAAGGTACATAGGCGCTCCGACTGCACCCGTTATACACGAATCCGAAATCTAATCCCGCGTCTTTTGCGTCATCAGGGAGAGCTTCGCCCTGGTGAAAGGAGCGGTCCTTCTACTGGACGAGGCCCAGCGAGAGGAACTTGAGGAGGGGACGACCCCTCCTCACAAAGAAGACTTCCCCGTTTCGGATAAGCGTCACCGACACATCCACGCCATGGTTGAGATGTTGAGACCGGAAGATAGCATCAAACTGGTGAGGGGGTCATCTTTAAACGGGGATTTCTTTTCCCTCAAAATGTGACAAAGAAGTCATTTTTCCCAATGAATGGACTGTTGATTTAAGAGAGTCTCAAGTTGCTTTTGCACATGGTCAATCACATGAGCTCCCAATGTGTGAGAAATGAAAACTTCTGTGTGGTTTCAGACCACTTAGTAGTGTTCATATTAATATTTTATGGTTTTGATTTGGTTGCAGATTACCAAAAACTATGTCAGGCACGTTACTTTAAAAAGGAGTTAGTTATAGTTACTCACCAGGGTTGGGTAGGGTTACTTGAACTGGATTACTTTCAATGACTTTTGGAGGACTCCAATACCAAATATGCTAATAAAAGACAAAAGAAACTCAATATGAATAAAATGACTCCATTTTGTGCAGGCTTGGGGAGTAAGGGAACACATGGAACGGCAAAAATGATGTTTGGATTGATTTTCATTTTGTTTCTGTGGCATTTGATGTTCGTTTTGCCGGAGATCAAAGAGATCAATGCCAGGAGAGAAAGCTTACCACGTGTTGTGAGTCATCATTTTATTCATATTTAGATAGATAGATAGATACTTTATTCATCCCTGCAGGGAAATTCACAAGTATTACTATATTATATTAGTAATAAATACAAGTATTTAGTTTCTATTGTCTTTTATTAGCATATTTGGTATTGGAGTAATCTAAAAGTAATTGAAAGTAATCCAGTTAAAGTAACCCTACCAACCCTGTTACTCACTACACTGAATTATCATCTAATAAAAGTAACTAGTTAGCAAGTCAAGTCAAGTCATGTTCATTTGTATAGCCCTTAATCACAAAGAGTCTGAAAGGGCTGCACAGACCAATGACTAGTACAGACTATTATGACACCATCCCCTGATCTAAAACCTACATGAGGGCAAGGAAAAACTCAGAAACCTCAACATGAGGAAAATGAAGAAACCAGAGAAAGTAACTATTTCTGTTGCTTAAAACAAAGTTGTATGTCAAAGAATGTGAAATTTTCTGAGTGTTAAAGTGAGTTAAATCGAGAAGAACATATTGATTGAACATCTTCAGCAACAGATTAATCCTACAGTTGCATACAAAAACGTATGTAAATGTAAATGGTCTACATTTATATAGCATTTTTCAAGTCAATGAAGCCCTCCAAAACCGCTTTACAATGTGCTTCACACTTTTCCCTCTACACACTAACTCACCGATAGCAACGTCAGCCATGCAAGACAACTACCTGCTATCGGGGGCATTGGGGATTCAGTGTCTTGCCCAAGGACACTTCGACTATAACTCGGAGGAGCCGGGAATCCACCTCTCATTGGTGGTTCTTCACTAAATTACTCCCTGGGCGAGACCCCCTCCAAAATCAGCGATAATATTCTCTTAAGAGCAGAAACTGCACTTATCAAAATCACAAACGACCTCCTTACTGCAGTTGATTCCGGTTTACTCTCTTATCTCATCCTACTTGATATAAATGCTGCCTTTGACACCATTTCCCACCCCATTCTTCTTAGCAGACTCTCTTCTCTTGGCTTAGCCCGCACCCCATTCAATGGTTCCATTTGAACCTCATAGGCCGCACTAAACTCATTCCCTCAAGTAATTCTCCACTGACCCCTCTCCAGTCACCACAGGTGTGCCCCAGGGTTCTGTCCTGGGGCCCCCTTCTTTAACCGTGCATAAACATATGTAAACACACAAAACATAAGTAAACACATAAAATGTATGTTAACACGCACAAAAACTGACGTAAATATGCAAAACGTACGCAAACACACAAAACTTATGTAAACACGCACAAATCCATGCGTAAACAGACAAAACGTACGAAAATACACACAAAAATGTACTTAACCGCATGCACTAAAAGGAATGTAAAAACACAAAAATGTACGGAAATTGCACCACTTTTTACGTTGTAACACTGAAATTGGTTAGATGACTCTGTTACTGGAAGAACTGCATTATTTATAACGGCGTTATTTTCAACACTGCCCTTAAACAGTTTACACGTCCATCCAAAAATGTACTTTTAATTTTCTTTTCTTGACATATTAGCCGACATCAGTTCAAGGGCTATCAATCAATATTTTTAATCATACCTTTTGCTGGGGGCCTATTTTATCATATCCTCTACTCCTAAATATAATAACTCCTTTTAACAGGGTTCGTACGGGTGCTTGATATCCTTGAAAATGCTTGAATTTTAACCTTGGGTTTTCAAGGTCAGGAAAATGCTTGAAACTTGAAATTGTCGCCATTGCCATGTTTCTTGGCAGTCTGACTCTATTGACCACGCAATTAATGAAATAAATTTAAAAAAAGTTACTTGTCATTATGGCATTGTCATGTGTCATCAGCATATGAATAACCTATATTTTTTGTTGACAATATCTCTGTATTATTTGTAATTGCAACATCCATTGCAGCCCTGTCATCCTGAAAGGGGGATTACCACATGTGCGGTCCCTTCTCAAGGTTTCTTCAATTTCCTCATGTTGAGGTTTTTGAGTTTTTCTTTGCCCTCATGATGGTTTTAGATCAGGGGAGGGTGTCATAATAGTCTGAAATATTAGTCTGTGCAATAACCTGTGCAGCCCTTTGAGACTCTTTGTGATTAAGGGCATCACAAATAAAAATGACTTGACATGCGAAACGTCACCGCGTCCTACTTGTCGCGCCGAAGAAGACAGCTCTATTAAGAAACCCAGCTTTTTTTGGCTCGGCTCGCCTCCCTAATGGCTCCTCAGATTTTTCTTTTTATTATATATTATCAATAATAATAAAATATTAAGCAAGTGATTAGTAATAAGTTGTTTAATTTGTTTTGCAGGGGATCCCTGAAAAACAGATACAAATTCAAATATTCGCATATCTAAAAACAATAATAATTGCAAATTATAGCGAAAAAAAAGTCAAACAACAACAGAAAATCCCTGAGAATGCAAAACAATAAAATGAAAAATATTATCTCTTCAGACCTATAAATAAATGATATAATCCCCCCAAAAAGTATTTTAATAATAAGCGTCCTAGACTCTGATCCTCTGAAAAACACACAAAAAATACAAATTTAAATAAATAAAACAAAAAGCTAAAGATCAGCCGTCTCCAAAATTGAAAGGTTGAATGTACTCTGCTTCGAAGCAATCAATATCATTAAAATAAGTCCAAGTTTGGCTCATTTTTCTGCTTTTACACGCAAAGTACATTCTTTTTTTGTTTTCCCTATTAAAGTCAATGAGTAGCCAACACCTATGTTTGTAAACGCATGCGATGTATTGAAGCCGCGTGTGCATTGTTGAAGCAGAATGGCAGAATTCATTTCAGTTTATAGCAGATCATTGACACAAAAAGATTCTAGGCCATAGTTAGGAACAATGTTTCTTCTAAGCTGCGTGTGTGCGCAATTGGGCACCGCCCAGAGCTTTTCCGCGAACAAGAAAATCGAGCCAGCTCACAAAAATCAGGGTTCCAGATTGCTAATTAAAAAGCGAATTAAGTCAAAGTTATAGTGCATGGAAGTAAAAATACAAGGGTTCCCCTGACGCTGTGTTCTAAATGCGGTATTTGGAAGTCAAGGTCGAAGTAGAACAAAGTTGAGTAAAGTCAGTAGAATTTTTTCGAGAACCGGCTTCTTCGGCTCGGCTCACTAAAAACAACCGGCTCTTTCGGGTCCCAAACGGCTCTTTGCTTTTTTTTTTTTTTTTTTTTTTTGCTTCTTTAATCCCTACACGACCAAATATTATGTAAAATTGTGCACAAAATGACTTAAAGGAAGGGGGAAAATAGAACAAAAAAAAGAAAAAAATACCAAAATGAAAAAGTAGTGAAAAGCTGAGAAAAAAAAGGAGAGAAAAAGAGAACAGGAAAATTCCAGAAAAAAGGCCAGAAGAAAAGAGAAGCAAATAAAGGGAAAAAGGTAATAATAACAAAAAAGCAAGAAAAAAGTAACAGCTAGGAAAAAATAAACACAATGAGACTTTTTTTTAAAGGAATTTTTTAAAAATGTAGAAAAAACACGGAAAAAGAAGAAACACAAACTTTTTGTGTTGCATTCAAATAATTTCCAATGATATCAAGTCAATCTTGTTACCAACATTGTACTTCCACTAAAAAATGTAATTAAATACAGTTGTGTATTGTGCAACTTAAGCCCCCCAAAATGTTAGTGTTATGCGACAAAATATATCAGGAAAAAAAGGAAATGGATATCTTGTGAAAGAATTGTAAAAACAAATGAGGTTTGTAGGCAATCGTACATGAGTCAATTCATTCAAAAGAGAAAAATAAATTTGCATTGCCGGAAACTCAGCAAAATGTAAGGTGATGTCAAGTTTTGGACATGTTTGACAACGACTTAGTTCCCACACTTGGGATTGCTGTTGCTCACTGTTGTTTCAAGCGTTGCTCACCGACTTTGCGTGAACGCTCAGACCCATAAGGAAAATTACAGGGAACATTGGTCAGGAACAGCTCAATATAGCACAGAATATGTGCTAGCGACTTTATTTTAGTCATCAAAGTCAATAAAGTCAATTTAAAAAAAAAACTTATTTTGATCGGCGCTGGATTTCTTCTTTTGAAGGTACTGGAGAAATCGAAAAATTGTCCTTGAAATGATTTACGAACCCAATTATATATTGATGATTATGTTTCCGCTGGCTCTATGCAGGCCGTGCAGCTGGAGTCCGTCAGCACAGTCCGAGTCCGGTATCTCATCGTCGTGTCCACGCTCTCTAACAAAGACGAAACCATCCTGCTGGGAATGGATTTCCCCAAGCAGGACAGGTGCGTGCTCCATACTACAGTGGAACCTCTACTTACAATCGACTCGTCTTATCAATGTTTCTGTCACTTGACAGAAACGGAGACAGGACCCAATAGCGTTTGTTTAACTCCGTTTTATTGAAAAAGGAGAGCAGTGTTTGCTTCCACGATCCGATGATCGTCAGACAGGATAGTCGTAGGTGGCGGGAAAGCTGGTCGATAGCCGGGACGGGGGAGCAAGGGCGGTAACGAGTCCAGAAAAAAAGGTCGGCAACAAGTATCAGGCAGGAAACAGGGCAAAACAGGTCGATTGCCGGGACGGAAGAGCATGCCAGAAACGGGTCCGGAAACAGGTCGGCAACAGGTAACAGGCAGGAGAAAACAGGGCAGGAAAATGTCGGAAGGTATGGAGCTTGCCTAGCTGGGAGCATAGGTTTGCAAACGGTCTGACAGTTTCCTCTTGGAAGTTGGGGGTTTAAAAGAGTCTTTGAACCAATCAGCGCTCAGGACTGTTGGCGCCAATCGGGCAGTCACAGGTGCCCTGAATCAGTAATCGTGACAGAAAGAGAGAACAGAGAAAAGAGAAAGAAAAAATAAAGTACAAAAAAGAGAAAGAAGGACAGAAAGAACGAAAGAAAGAGAACAGAAAAGTGAGAGAGAACAGAGAAAATAGAGGAAAGTGTCACAAGACAGAAACGGAGACAGGACCCAATAGCGTTCGTCTAACTCAGTTTTATTGTAAAAGAGAGCAGTGCTTGCTTCCACGATCCGATGATCGTCGGAAACGGGTAGCTGATGGCAGGAACGCGGAAGTGGCACTTCCGTGTCGAGCGAGCGTAGTCGTAGGCGGCGGGAAAGCTGGTCGATAGCCGCGACGGGAGAGCAAGGGCAGTAACCAGTCCAGAAAAAAAGTCGGCAAGAAGTATCAGGCAGGAAACGGGGCATACAAGTCGATGGCCGGGACGGAAGAGTAGGGCAGAAACGGGTCCGGAAACAGGTCGGCAACAGGTAACAGGCAGGAGAAAACAGGGCAGGAGAGTGTCGGAAGGTACGGAGCTTGCCTAGCAAAAGCGTAGGTTCGCAGGACGGTCTGACAGCTTTCTTTTGCGGTTTAAAAAGACTCCATGAACCAATCAGCGCTCAGGGCTGTTGGCGCCACCATGACAGTTTCGGTATCTGGAGTTCGCGTCCGATTAAAATCGTCCTCTTTATAGGATCAGTTTTCCGATAGCATCGTACGGGTGCTTGAAATCGTTGAAAATTCTGCAATTTCAATGTTGTGTTTTCAAGGTTAGGAAAATGCTTGAATATTGTGTGAAGTGCTTGAAATTGTTGCCATTGCCATGTTTCTGGGCAGTCTGGTTCGACAGTCAACACATATAATGAATAAAAATAAGAAACAATAATGGTACTGGAAAAAAAGTTGAAAAAGTGCTTGAATTTGGCCATTGAAAAGGTGTACAAACCCTGCAGACTATTAAGTAGCCAAAATACTCCTATTCCTGCAAAGTGATTGGCTGGTCCTCACCTTCTTCGTCTCCTGAATTTTAGTCTTATGTTTTCATTGCAATAGCGCCCCCATTTTCTCCAGTGTTCGGGTGGTTATTACAGTTTACATCATCAGCTTTTATATCAAACGTTTTTAAAATTTATTGTGGCAAAAAAAATGTGAAGGTTTGATTATACAATGTCACTGCTTGAACCAATTGAATTTCTAAAGTGAGGTGCCACTGTATTCAGAAATTGCTTCGTCAGCACATTTTGTCATACTGGAATCCATATTTTTTTTCAGTGACGAGTGCACCATCGGATTGGTTTTGCCTGTCTGGAGTGACACGCAAGTGTACCTGGACGGAGATGGGTAAGACTAGACGCTGTCATATTATTTAAGGTCTTTTTTTATCAGATGAATGAATACCATCCATTATCTTCACCGCTTATCCTCAGTAGGGTCGCGGGGTTGCTGGAGCCCATCCCAGCTGTCTTCGGGGAGTGGGCAGGGGACACCCTCAACTGGTTGCCAGCCAGTCGCAGGACACACAGGGACAGACAATTCGCTCGCTCATTCACACCTGGGGACAATTTGGTCGGGCCAATCAACATGACATGCATGTTTTTGGAGTGCCTGAAGAAACCCACGCAAGCACAGGGAGAACATGCAAACTCCACACAGAAGGTTCGATCTCATGACCTCCGAACTGTGCCGCACACGCGCTAACCACTGCGCCGCCGGGCTGCCCTTTAAAAAATAATTGACACAATATTTACACAAGAAAGTGTGGGCATGTAGAGGCAGAAGATATTTACATTGGGTGTTTACTTAAGAGTTTTGGGATCGTATTAGTGCGATATGCGGTAGTGCAAAATAAGCAACATTGTGCAAAGTAAGCATAGGCCTGAATACAATTACAGTAATCCCTCGGTTATCGCGGTTAATGGGGACCGAGACCACCCGCGAAAACTGAAAGTAGCGGCGCCCCTTCAAAAATGCTTAACAAACGTATACAGGTATACAATATACCCCCCTGTATACAGTCCACCATATAGAATACGGGTAGAGAGAGTGTGAAATTCATGTTATAACAAAAAAAAAACTGTAAAATATTTTGTATGTGCACGGAATAGGACTGCGGCGAAACCACTACGAACCATTCAGTATGATTGTATTAACCGCTCTCAACCACATGCAGCCATCGAAGTTTATTTCACTCGTTACCACTACCGGTTACATATTGAAAATAAAAACTGAAAATGTGATCTTTAATGAGTGTTTGTGAAGCGTTTTGGGAAACAACAGTTAAAAAAATGGTCTGTGTTCATTTTTATGAAAGTGAAAGAGCTAACTTCTGACAATAACAACATACTTTAGCTAGCGGCATCGAACGGCTTTTACAACAAATACACGAAACCACAGACAATTAGCCGTGTTTAGGTAGTACAAACAACCGCTCGCTTTTGGTACAATAAAGTCAAACTTGAGTTGAAATGTGACAGAAGAGAATATACTTACATCGCGTCGCCGAGCTCCTACATGATAAACAGCGCCACATAAGAAGGGGGTGGGGTGGGAGGAGTTTAAGGAGGGGGGGTGAGCGTAGCGGTAACTCACCATGACTGAGCATTGTGTCAGGGCCTCCCCCTCCCCTTCACAATAAGAGTGTCCACACCCTGTCCGCAGTTGACATAAGCTCGCGCTCAATGGCGTCAAGTCAATAAATGCTTTTATTGAGAAGGTAAGGTATATTTTTTAGACCCGCGAAGCTCTGGAACCGCGAACTAGCGAGGTTCCACTGTATACATCTTTATGAGGTGGTGTGTTTGCAGTATGAGGTAGTGTGTTTGCAGGTATTCCTCCTTAAAGAGCCTTTGTGGAGAGTTTCAGTTTTTTGGGCAGTGTGTGTTTAGAGTGGTCATGGCTCTGGGGAAGAAACTATACATGATCTATGCTCCCTCATATAAGATATCATTTCCCCCTATGTTCCGGTCTGGAGCCTTCCCTCTGAAAATGCTGGTCTACTTGTGATCCCAAGAGCCAAGAAGAAATTAGCAGGCTCAAAAGCGTTTTCCATTCGGGCCCTGGTGTTGTGGAATGCTCTTCCCCCTGAGATTGGATCTGCAACCTCAGTGGAACTGTTTAAATCTAAGCTTAAAACACACTTGTATTCTATAGCATATGAATAACCTATATTTTATGTTGACAGTATCAGGTGATGGTGTTTGCAATAGTGTTTGATCTGTGCAGCCCCAAAATGACTAGTCCCTTCCTTCAAAAAGATGTCAGAATTTGTATATTTGTAATAACAAAAACTTGCTCCGATGTAAACAAACCCAGTAAGAAGTAAGAAGAGAATGAAAAACAAAAGCCGGCAAAAAAGGCTAGGGAACAAGGAATGTTGCTATTTATGGAGCTAATTCCTTGTAACCTCCCTCGCTCTTACATGAGCCTCACAGTCCCATCATGTGAATTTATTTAGCGCCAAATTCGAGGATGTTGATGTGGTTAAAGTGCATGAAAACGTCCCGGCAGTTCACTGTCACATGCTCCCTCACACGCATCTTTTTTTTCTCAAAGCTCCGTTTAAACTATAATGCATTGTATTTATGATATTGTTCTCTAGTTCTGCCATACTTCACATATTGTGCAGAAGTCTTGGGCAATCATTAGAAAAGTAGACTCCAGCCCTTTTTTATCCTCCAAAAACGCGCAATTAGAACCATACACAGGGTAGGATATCGAGATCATACTCATATTTTATTCCTGCAGTCCAAATGATTAAAATTGTGTTATTTAGTCAAATTTTTCACTGCACAACTGCTATTTAAGGTCAACAAAAACGGCTGCGCAGTGGTTAGCGCTTGTGCGGCACAGTTCATGTCATGGGAACCTGTCGTGGGTTCAAATCCAGCTCCAGACTTCCTGTGCGGAGTTTGTATGTTCTCCCCGTGCTTGCGTGGGTTTCCTCCGGGCACTACGGTTTCCTCCCACATTCCAAAAACATGCATTTCAGGTGAATTGGTCGGTCCAAATTGTCCCTAGGTGTGAATGAGCGAATGAGTTGTCTGTCCCTGTGTGCCCTGCGATTGG
The DNA here is from genome assembly GCF_059441175.1 of Urocampus carinirostris. NCBI lineage: Eukaryota > Metazoa > Chordata > Actinopteri > Syngnathiformes > Syngnathidae > Urocampus > Urocampus carinirostris. The sequence goes on along the minus strand of NC_142357.1, from coordinate 41,785,530 downwards.
CTGGCAACCAGTTCAGGGTGTCCCCTGCCCACTGCCCGTAGATGGCTGGCATGGGCTCCAGCCCCCCCGCGACCCTAATGAGGATAAGCGGTACGGCTAATGAGATGAGATGAGATGAAAAACATAGTGCCAGAAAACATCCATAAATGATTCATTAGGAAAGAGGGAGATTATAATTTAAGGGGCTGTCGTGAATTCATAATCCCAAAGGTGAGAACCACCAGGAAAAGTACCGTATTTTCCGCACTATAAGGCGCACCGGGTTATAGGGCGCACCCCCAAAAAATAGTTTTTGGTCCTATGTTTTCCATACATAAGGCGCACCGGATTATAAGGCGCTATAGTGGGAACGTGGACAAAACAGTCAGATAGTTCAGTCAAACTTATTAACCCCTTAACATTCCGAAAGCTTGCAAAGAAGCAAATACGTGTCGTAGACACGTGCGGATGCGGTGTCCGTACGATGTCACCAAACAAACATTTCTTAGTTTCCATTTTATTTTTGGCTGGCAACTGTGTGGACAGCAAAGTAAGAATTTGATTGTGCAGGAAAACGGGGTTCTTTACTGTGCATATGACAATAAACACTTTGAATTGAATTGAGTTTAAAAATAGACTCATCACAGAAACATCAAGATCGTTCTAAAACAAGATACCGGGAAAATATAAAGCCGCATAGCTCACCTAAGTTCTCTTGCAGCCTTCACGTAACCATAGTCTTCTTAATACCGTGAGTGTGGTAAATCCAGGAGAGTAAAATATTTACAAATACAGAATAGTAAAACATGTTTTCTCTATGCCGTAGTGCAACCCAACCTGTGATTCACATTCATCTTTTTCGGCCAATTGCAGGCTTTGTTTCGCCCCTTTAGCCTATGCGAGCCTGTAAATGATGAAAAGGATCTGCCCCCTTTTGGATTGGAAATACTGCGTTTACAACTATAGTTAACCTTGCTGTTATTGTTACTATTATTATATCATAACTGTTATTATTGCTATTGTTGTTATTATCATTGGTGTATTTAATTGGGAAAATAAAGGGGTAGAGAATATAAGCATTTGCTTCTTACTGCCCCTTTTCGAATATATTATGTGACATTATTTTGTTGTTGACTTATTGTTTTTGTTCTGTTTTTATTTTGATGTTCGAATAAAGTTTTCATTCATTCTTCCCTTTTTTTAATCATGTTTCTATCTCCTTTGTCCACACAGCGGTTTCAGCGTCACCTCCGCAGAGGAAACTCGGATTTTTAAGCCAGTGTCTATGCAGACCATGTGGTGAGTCCTCATGTTGACATTTCAGAGCCGATAGCCAAGTCAAGTCAAGTCAAGTCAAATTTATTTATATAGCCCTTAATCACAAAAATGTCTCAAAGGACTGCACAGGATTACAGTTACAAAATTACACAATTACCTGATCTTAAACTAGCAAACCAGCATGCGGTCAAGGAAAAACTCAAAAACCTCAGTGTGAGGAGAAAAGAGAAACCTTGAGAAAGGACCTCACATGTGGTAATCCCCCTTCCAGGATTGAACAGGGTGAATTACAATTAGCATTACTGTACACAGAATAGTAAACACTGGGTAAGATGTTGAAAATGTCCGGAAAGAGCATGACATCAACGACGACGCCAGCTGGTAAATGCAGGGGTTGACATGCTGCAGGTCAGACCCCGGTCCGCTGACCCATCCCAAATCATCCTTCTCCTTCGTATCAGCCAGGCAGGCCTCAGAAAAAGACAGGACAAAACAGAATACGAGGTGGGCATCAATCATATGCTTTGGAATAGAAGTGTGTCTTAAGCCTCAATTTAAAAACTTCCGTTGAGGTTGCAGATCTTATCTCCAGAGGCAGGGCATTCCATAGCGATTATTAATAGAATAGAAATGAATCTACCTTTATTGTCATTGTTACAAAATGGGTTACCATATTGTGACAACGAAATTGGGCATGACACTCCAGTTTCACACATTCGCAGTGAGGTAAAAAAGCCAAGAAGATAAAGGAACAGAGAAGATAAGGTTATAAAACAAGGAGGATAAGTTTATAGTTATAATTATATATTAATATTAAAAGGAAGACTATACCGATATTTGGAGCCAATATTCATTTGCTGTAAAAGCTTAAAAATGAGCAAAATACATTTTTGATAATGCATAAGAATATTTGTTATAAATTCAAATACAATTTGAATAGAAATTCAGAAATGAATACATTTGAATTTCAACACAACTAACATGACTAATCTTTCACTTAAACCAGGGGGCCTGATCCTATGGCTCGCGAGCCATATATGGCTCTTTTCATAAGTACGTTTGGTCCAGACACAAAATAGAACATTTATTGAATATTAATAAACGCAGCGTCGATTGATACACATGCAAAGCCGAGACTATACTGATATGCACAGGGTTCGGCCCGGTATATATCCATCCATCCATCCATTATCTGCACCGCTTATCCTCAGTAGGGTCGCGGGGATGCTGGAGCCCATCCCAGCTATCTTCAGGCAGTGGGCAGGGGACACCCTCAACTGGTTGCCAGCCAGTCACCGGGCACACAGGGACAGACCACTTGCTCGCTCATTCACACCTAGGGGCAATTTGGACCGGCCAATTAACCTGACATGCATGTTTTTGGAATGTGGGAGGAAACCGGAGTGCCCGGAGGAAACCCACGCAAGCACGGGGAGAACATGCAAACTCCACACTGGAAGGTTCGATCTCATGACCTCAGAACTGTAAATGGTAAATGGTCTGCATTTCTATAGCACTTTTCAAGTCAATGAAGACCTCCCAAAAGCGCTTTACAATGTGCTTCACACTTACCCATTCACACACACACTCACACACTAATAGCGGTCATGCAGCCATGCAAGGTGCCTACCTGCTTATTGGGGGAATTAGGGATTCAGTGTCTTGCCCAAGGATACTTCGACATATAACCACTGCGCTGCCATGCTATATATATATATAAATATATATATATATATATATATATATATATATATGACACAATTTCAACTACAGTTTACAGTCAAGGTGCCACACCAACAGACCCTGGGGTGGCTGTAAACCGCTAAATATCCCTTTCATACGGACACTCATGAAAACACTCCATATTCATTATCGTGAAACTTTATGATGAATTCCCACAAAGCAAACTTTAACCCAAACAAACTTTTTACTCAAAAGCTCTAGCAAAGCACTTACAGCATTCTGATTGGGTGAGCGGTAGGAATGGGGGGAGCTATACCCAGGACTCGTTAGCAGTATTTTGTGACATATTTACAGAAGAACTTTGCTAACAACTTGTTTTGAAACTATTATTTAGGACAAAAAATGAGCCTCAACACTCTTAAGTAACTACGGGAGGGAGAGCAATTTTAGGTGGTGTGTTTATATTGATATGGGCTCTTTCCCAAAATAAAATCAAAATATTATACTTTTATCACTCGTTGGGTCAAAAAGGTTCCCGACCCTTGATTTAAAACAGTGCAGGAAATAAAATCACGCCTAGCAGCAACTTGTATAAAGGTATATATAAACTTGAATAGCTCCCTGTTTTTTTTTAACCATAAATGAAAATGTCAATACAACCATTATGACTTAAATTATTTTTAAACAAAGAGTGCATAAAACAATCGAAATTTCATCAGAGCTCGCAAAAGTGTGGACACTCCTGTTTTAGAGCCAGATTGACGAACTAATGGTGTGATAACAACAGGCTTTCCTACAACAGACTTCTAAAATCTCAATATTATCAGCAGTCTTGATTCACAGTGTTGGGAATTTAATATTAAAATGTATCGTTGACCTAATTGTTTGAATGAGTTATCTGACTCCATTAACCAAACACAACCTACACTTACCCAACCATGTGCGCTAATTTCTTGACACGGGGGCAGATTTAATTTCATTAGCAATTTAACGAAGTGAACTCCATTGAATATGGCCGAATTAGTCGAATTAGTATCGCTCGAGTCTCTGTGTAGCCTTCTCTAAAGTCCTCTAGCTTTTTCCACTCGGCCCACATCCCCCCGCAAGATGGCGTCTCGACTCCTCCCATGGGCGTGCCAAGGAAGCCCCCCCTGGGCGTCACGATGTCTGGAAAACTCAAAACAACACCGAGCGTTTCTACGTCATCAGGGCCTTGTTCCCAAAACATCGCCTGCCGTCCTCCGTCAGAGTCCTGTTATCAACATTCCCTAGTCAAAATATTCTGCATTTGGAACGGCGTGACCTGTCATTGAACTATAGCCTACTTGGTGAAAATCTTCATAGCACTCAATAAATGTAACTTGTATTCAATCGTATAAAAATCCTTTATAGTCAAATGTATAAAATCCTTCAACAGGCATCTCGGCACTCAGGCAAAAAAAGATTTGTACTGTACAGTAACTTCATTCTTTGCATTTTTTTAGCCTTATTTCTTGTTTTATTTATACTATGTGGTATGATTATGAACATTCTTGCACATACAGGGCAGTTGCAGTTGATTTAATGGGAGTTTGGTTGCATTTGATGACCTTGGAACGGATTAATCCTGTTTCTATTCATTTTAAGGGGAAAACATGTTTCGGTTTACAACGTCACTGCTGGAACCAATTCAATTTGTAATTAGGAGTACCACTGTATTATATAATCCCTAAACCCGACCGCATGTAAGCGATACTGCCTTAAAATGTGTTGTTTTTTTCCCTCTTCAAGGTCAGTCCTTCAATCTTTGCACGGCTGCTGCGAGCGTGCCGTGAAAGGTGCCGTGATCCCGGGTTGCGGCCTGGAATGGGCCCAGCACTACCACCATCACGTCGAGTCGGACCGTTTCTGCCTCAACGAATGGGAAGCCATGGATGACTTGGAGTCGGTCAGGAAGGACAGCGACGGTCACAGGTAAATACTCAGCAAAAACGTATTCTACGAACTAGAAGTCACAGCTTTTTTCATGATTTGGTTTTGGAGTGCGACTTATACTCCAGTGAAACTTATTTGTAAAGCTCAGTGTTCATTTTACCTTTGAAAAGTGATGAGTCCCTGGGACTCGCATGCTCAAAAATCTATGGGTCCCAACAGAGATCTATGGGTCCCCAAAATTTAGTCTTATCAAGGTTGAAATTGTAAATCGGTGACAAATGTATAATACAAATCTATATATTCATTCAGTTTTAATCATGAAATGAAATGATCTGCATTTATATAGCGCTTTTCAAGTCAAGACTTCCCAAAGCGCTTTACAGTGTGCTTCACATTTCCCAATAGCGGCCATGCATAGGGGCATTAGGGGTTCAGTGTCTTACCCAAGGACACTTCGACATGTATCACGGAGGAGCTGGGATTCGAACTGCGATCTCTTGATCCCAAGACGAGCGCTCTACCTCCTGAGCCACTGCCGCATCAAGTTATTAATTCATTTTCTGCATCAAATTATTGTTGGTAATATACCGATTAAAGGGATAACCACAAACCTGTCTTTTTTTTCATTTTCTCCTTTTATACTTCCTTTTTTTCTTAACTTCTTTATACAACATCATAATTCGTAATATAATGCATCAAAGCAAGTGAGCCGTTGGAGAGCCGGCTCTCTTTATTGAGTTGAGCCGAAAAAGCCGGTTCACCACACAACTCGAGATCGGCGTGCAGACGAAAACTCGAACCGCGAGACCAAAACAACATCTGCCAGATCTGCCTGACGAAAAGTTTGGAGTGCGGTAAATCTTTGTTTAAAAAAAAAAATTGTAATCAGGTAATAATGACAATTTTGTGTCAAATAAGTTGCGTCCTGGGGACGGACGTTGATTATAGACTATGCGTCCCCGGCAAAAATCATGCGTCTGGGACGGAGGGACGCGGGCAAACCAGAACACTGAAAGTAATAGACTTTTTCAAAGCCTACGTCACAGTCGAAGCTGGAGGCAAAATAATACTTACGCTGGTTAGAAGACAAAGGAAAAGAACCCTGTCATAGCTGGTAGTTGTCGTCATGTAGTATGTTTGTGTGCCAGAGAAAAAAATGTCAATTGAAATTTTACCGGATCCCAAGATGATATGTATGTTTTGGTGTATATATTTCCCCAGAAATGCGACTTATACCCCACAGTGCCACTTATACATTCATTTTTTTTTTATTATCAATTATGCGTTTTTTGGCCAGTGAGACATAAACTCCATAGTGCATGGGTGTCAAAGAGGCAGCCCGCGGCCCAGATCAGGCCCGCTAAGGGATTGAATCCGGCCCGCCAGACATCACTCAGAGAAGCGCAAGAGAAAAACAAGCTGCAGGTTGAAATATGTCAACTTGATGTTGCCAAAGCTAGGTGCCTTGAACAAAGACACTGTACTTGTATTTATTTCTCTCTCTTTCTCTCTCTCTCTCTTTATTTTCCACCCCCTTTCTCCCACCCTGTCTCTGTCTCTTTCACTCTCTGCATCTCTCTTTTTCTTTTCCTTTGTTGCTCTTTGTCTCTCTCTCTCTCTCTGTCTTTTAACCTCTTTTGTTCTAACTTCCTTTTTTCCTTTTCTCTCTTTTCTCTTTCTCTCTTCCTACCCTTCCCCCTTTTTTTCTCTTTTCTCTCCTGTCTTTCTATTTCTCTATGGATTTCTTTCTTCCTCTCCATCTCTCTCTCTCTTTCTCTCTCTCTCTCTCTCTCTCTCTCTCTCTCTCTCTTCCACCCCTGTTCTCCCACTATGTCTCTGTCTCTTTCACTCTCTGTGTCTCTCTTTTTCCTTTCCTTTGTTGCTCTTTGTCTCTTTCTCTCTCTGTGTCTTTTAACCTCTTTTGCTCTAACTTCCTTTTTATCTTTCCTCTCTTTTCTCTTTCTCCCTTCATACCCTTCGCACTTTCTTTTCTCTTTTCTCTCCTTCTGTCTTTCTATTTCTCTTTGGATTTCTTTCTTCCGCTCCCTTTCTTTACCCCTCTCTCACGACTTCTCTTTTTATCTCTTTTGTTTCTCACGCTCTCTCCCTCTCTCTCTTTCTATGTCCCACCCTCTCTCCTTTTCCCTCCCTCTTTCTCTTATTTCTTTATCTCTCATTCTCTTTCTCTCTAATCTACTAGTGCGGCCCCTGAGAGAATGTTTGTTCTATCGTGTGGCACCCGAATTAAAATGAGTTTGACACATCTGCCATAGTGACTCAAAGTCTGGAAACTACAGTACAGTGGAACCTGGGTTTTCGAACGCCTCTCAGTTCGAACAAATCTGAGTCCGACCAAAAATTTCGAGAAATTCTTGATTCGCTGTTCGGTCAAAAAAATCGGAGTTCGAACGCCGGTGCGTACGCTAGGGTGCCATGCTGAGCGGCGTACGGGTGTTTTAGCCCCTTTAGCCTCCGAAGAAAGTCACTGCAAGCAGCAAAGTTGCTACAGGTGAAAAATGAAAAGTAGTGCGTACAACTATTGCATTTAAGAAAGAAATAATAGCAAAATATGAAGGAGGTGTGCGAGTGTCTGATCTTGCTAGGGAATACAGCATGGCTTCTGCTGACCACCACAAAGGTAAGAAATCCTATTCATAATTCTTTTTTTTATCCTCTTTTTTTTATTTTTACACGTTCATGTTAGCGTAATCTTTCGTATGGAAAATTACGATCACGCGAACGTATGATTAGCCCGGGTTAGCTTTATGTTTACGTTAAACATTCAAGGTAAACATTCAGGGTGTTGGAACGGAGCCCAACATTCTGGGTGTTGGAACGGAGCCCCCTTTCCAATGAACCGCTCACCACTTGTTGTGGGGACCCGGGTACTAAATGACTTGTAAACGACCTGATTTTTTTTATTTTTACACGTTCATGTTAGCGTCATCTTTCGTACGGAAGATTACGATAACGCGAACGTACGATTAGATTTATGATTACGTTAAACATTCAAGGTAAACATTCAGGGTGTTGGAACGGATTAAAACGATTTACATTATTTTTAATGGGAAAAATGGTTTCGGTCATCGAACAAATCGGTTTTCGAACAGGGTTCTTGAACGGATTCTGGTCGAGAACCGAGGTTCCACTGTACTTACTTTAGGTTTTGGTTCTCATCCTATGAAGGAAGGATTAAGAAACTGCTGCCAGAGAACCTAAGACCCACTAGAGTTTATATCATAAAAGCAGGTCAAACGGCCCAAGACCAGGAGTGGGCAACTATTTGGAGCCGAGGGCCACATTGGATTTAAAAATGTGGCTAAGGGACCAATTTGAGATCATATCTCCTAGAGCTGTGACTTTACCAGAAGACGTTGAGGAGCATAACAAACGGCGCGTCCCGTTGAAGAACTGACGGCGATTGTAGTAATTAGCAAACGCATATCGCTCATTTCAGCTTGGAGTGTAAAGCATGTGTTCTTTTTTTGCCTTCACCTCCTTTTTGGTAGGCGATTGAGACTTTTCCTCTCGTTGATTCGCCGCTTGACTTGCAATTTATGTAATATTGTCCATATAGCTGCCCGTTACCGTGCAAGGTCCTGAAGGCTTCCAGTTTTGTTTGGTCTAGGTTAGCACCGTTAGCAGTCGGCTAGCCTGTCGTGCTTTTTGTTTTTTCTCCCGGCTGGGTTTGTGTTTGTTGCTGCCGTGGCTCGCTGTTATCCTGGCAGCTTACTGCATGTTTTTGGTCGGCAGGCCTTCCGTTTTTTTTTTGCCGATCGGTCCCGGTTCGTCCTCTATAGCAGCCGGTTAACCTGCCGTGTCCCGGTTGGTGTGGCCCATGTTAGCCCTTTGTGTGTTATTTTTGCCAGTTGGCCCCATTTTGAATGCTCGCCGTTTGTTGTACCATTGCTGCACCCGCCTGCGTTACAACGCCCAGCCTTTCTCCCCAAAAAGACCAAAACTTGGCTTAAAACACTTCAACTAAATTGGGTGACTGGCTTGCTAGGGTGCTGGTGTGCTTAGCATGACGTCAGAGTTTAGGAAGTCAAAGACTGTCTTCTAACTGCATTACCTCTGAAAAGAATTGGAATATAACGATGACTTATATATTTAGATATTTTGGAAAAAACATGTACTATTTTCTCACATTTTGTATGTTTGAGAGTTAGGGAATCCCTTTAATGCTAATTGGCAACTTCACTGCCTCACAATTAACCAAATAATCAACAACAAAATGTTCAAGGCCACGCATGACCTTGCCCCTCCGTACCCATCCAGCCTCCTTCACATTGTCATGCTATCCCGCACCATCAAATCTTCTTCTTCCCTCCATCTCACCTTACCCAGTGCCCGTCTCAGCTTTCAGCCGCTCTGCCCCCCAGCTCTGGAACTCATTACTATCTGACCACTGGAATTCTGCCACCTTGTTCACCTTTAAATCCAGGCTCAAAACCCACCTTTTTTGGCTTATGTCATTGGAAAGCTTAAACTCCTGGAATTTAAGATATCACCATTTCAAAATTGACTCAACAAAGAAACATCATGATGTCGAAGTGTCCTTGGGCAAGACACTGAATCCCTAATGCCCCCAATAAGCAGGTCAACGCCTTGCATCTCTGCATGGCCGCTATTGATGTGTGAGTGTGTGTGTGAATGGGTAAGTGTGAAGCACATTGTAAAGCGCTTTGGGAGGTCTTCATTGACTTGAAAAGCCCTATATAGATGTAGACCATTTACCATTTTTTGTTGATAGCCTGTTTTGATATCGATCCTGTCTGTCCCGTTGTTTAATATCGGTTTCCAGTTTCGTTCCCGTCTAGTTTGTCCTGTTTAATTTCTATAGCCTGTTTTGATATCAATCCTGTTGTCCCGTTGTTTAATATCGGTTTCCAGTTTCGTTCCCGTCTAGTTTGTCTTGCTCAGGAGGTAGAGCGCTCGTCTTGAGATCAAGAGATCGCAGGTTCGAATCCCGTCTCCTCCGTGTTATATGTGGAAGTGTCCTTGGGCAAGACACTGAATCCCAAATGCCCCCAATAAGCAGGTCGGCGCCTTGCATGGCTGCATGGCCGCTATTGGTGTGTGAATGGGTAAGTGTGAAGCACATTGTAAAGCGCTTTGGGAGGTCTTCATTGACTTGAAAAGCGCTATATAGATGCAGACCATTTACCATGTACCATTTACCATGATGACCCCTCATATAGAATATAAAGATTTACGAAGTACGGGGCCTAAAATTGAACCTTTGTTAACTGTCTTTTCAAGGCACACAAGAAGGATATTGAAGAAAGATTATCCTTGTGTTTTATTAGCAGTAGCGAAGACCGAAACTCCAAAGAGAGGTTGATCAAGGAGCACCTGAGGGACATCATGAGAACCGAAGACCTCGATAACCTCACATCTAAGATGGTAACGTGTCCACAACGAGAAAAGGAAATCCATTTTTTATGTTTTCATGTGAGAAATATGTCCCCATTTTTCTGACCTTTAGGTCCACGCGGCCCTGAAAACTCGAATCGGCTTCGACATGAGGCCGTTCAGGGAGTACATCGACAATGAGATCTTGGTCACCATGGCGCAAATGGACAAACCCTCAAAGATTTTCGACTACCTTTACCTGGTGAGCGCTTTTATTGGGACACACAGTAAACACCAGGGATACAACATTTAATTGTTCTGAGGTGCGGACTGCAAAGTGAAATTGCCATATAGTGGGGGATAACAGACCACAGACTATTGCGAACCACAGACTATTATGACATCATCCCTTGATCTAAAACCTACATGAGGGCAAGGGAAAACTCAAAACCTCAGCATGAGTCAAGTCATGTTTATTTGTGACGCCCTTAATCATAAAGAGTCTCAAAGGGCTGCACAGACCACAGACTATTGCAAACCACAGACTATTCTTACACCATCCCCTGATCTAAGACCTACGTGAGGGCAAGGAAAAACTCAAAAACCTCAGTCAAGTCGAGTCCTGTTTATTTTTTCGGCTTTTAATCACAAGGATTCTCAAAGGGCTGCACAGACCAGAGATTACTGAAAACTACAGACTATTATGAAACCATCCCCTGATCTTACATATAATCTTGATGAGACCTCCAATGGCAGTGCTGCATTGAATTTTGAATATTAATGAGAAAGGCAAGGGCATGAAGATTGGTCTCACTAACGCCCTCTAGCACGAGGCAAGAGAATTGCCTGCCTCACTCTGCTCAGTTATGTTCATATTAATTGTATTCATAATGTGAACATTTTGTGAATTTGAAAAGGAGAATCCTAAAATTATGATGTTAAAGGAAAAAAGTAAATAGAGAACAAAAAGAAAAAAGTAACAGCTCGGAAAAAATAAACACAATGAGAATTTTTTTAAAGGAATTTAAAAAAAGTAGAAAAAAAACACGGAAAACGGAAGAAAACGTTTGTGTTGCATTCAAATCATTTCCAATGATATCAAGTGAATCCTGTTGCCAACCTTGTACTTCCATTAAAAAATGTGATTAAGTACAGTTGTGTATCTTGCAACCGACTCAATAAGCCCCCAAAAATGTTAATATTATGCGACAAAATATATCAGGAAATAAAAAGAAATGGATATCTTGTGAAAGAATTGTAAGAACAAACCAGGTTTGTAGGCCGTACAAGCTTTGCAATAGTACATGAGTCAATCCATTCAAAAGAGAAAAATAATTTTGCATTGCCGGAAACTCAGCAAAATGTAAGTTGATGTCAAGTTTTGGACATGTTTGATAATGATTTATTTGCCACACTTGGGATTACTGTTGCTCACTGTTGTTTCAAGCGTTGCTCACTGACTTTGTGTGAATGCTCAGACCCCTGGACAATTTTTTTTTTTACTTTTCCAGAATAAAGTGCAAATGAACCTCCACTACACTAGTATTTTGTTTACATTTAGCCTCCACACAGTGCATTAAGCGCAGAGTATAAGTATTGAGAAATGTGTTAGGGAAAAAACTAGATTACAACCATATAGAATGGATGCACGAGATATTAAACGATATATTCAGAGCGACTTTTTTTGTGTTTTGAGGGCTCCGAGTGGAACGCGGCCAATTTTGAAGAGCTGCAGAAAAACAAGTATTGATTTCCCTATTTCCTCCCCCTCTTTTTGTCTTTTCACTTTCACTGAGAACGGCGTTGTTTTCACAGTATCGGCTACATCCTGAATGTGACGAGAGAGATCGATAATTTTTTCCCAGAATCCTTCACTTACATGAATATTCGCGTGTACGACGTGGAGGCTACCGACCTGCTCCCCCACTGGACGGACACGTACAATTTTATCAACACTGCAAGGTGGGAGTTTAAAAAAAATGGACGATTTCATCATTTCTTTCATGGTCGAATGAGATAAGCTATACAGTAATCCCTCGGTTATCGCGGTTAATGGGGACCAAGACCACCCGCGAAAACTGAAAATCAGCGAAGTAGCGGCGCCCCTTCAAAAATGCTTAAAAAAAACGTATACAGTATACCCCCCTGTATACAGTACACCATATAGAATACGGGTGAGAGAGAGAGAGAGTGTAATTCATGTTATAACAAAAAAAAAACTGTAAAATATGTTGTATGTACACGGAATAGGACTGCGGCGAAACCACTACGAACCATCAGTATGATTGTATTAACGGCTCTCAACCACATGCAGCTATTTCGCTTTATTTCGCTTGTTAACACTACCGGTTACATATTGAGAATAAAAACTGTGAAAATGTGATATTTGATGAGAGTTTGTGAAGCGTTTTGGGAAACAACAGTTCAAAAAATGGTCTGTGTTCATTTTAATGAAAGTGAAAGAGCTAACTTTGATGTGGAGCCACCGCTGGGATCGTCTCGTATGCATTCAAGAAAGGTGCGAGAATCGATGACGTCAGAGGGAGATTTCATTTATTGAAGCAACAATCTCAAAAGCAAAAAGCAGAAATCTCAAAGTCTTTCCAGATATGAGTGTCTCTTTATAGTTTTTAACACAGCATAAGTAAACAGTATAGCCCGTCCCCTTTCACGTGTACATGCCACGTGAAAGGGGTTTCGTAACTTCTTCGGAAATGTTTTCCCCTCAGTTTTCTCAGAAAAGTTGGGTCACCTTGCTCCCTGCCAGAATCTCTTGGCAGGTCAAACGCCAGTCCTTCGTCCAAGGCGATCATTAATAATGTTTGTCTGCCAAGAATTTCCCGTAATGTAGGCAGTTTTTAAACCACAACACCTTCTGACAATAAGAACATACTTTAGCTAGCGGCATCGAACGGCTTTTGCAACAAATACACGAAACCACACACAATTAGCCGTATTTAGGTAGTACAAAAAACCGCTTGCTTTTGGTATAATAAAGTCAAACTTGAGATGAAATGTGACAGAAGGGAATATAATTACGTCGCGTCACCGAGTTCCTCCATGATAAACTGAGCGCCACATAAGAAGGGGGTCAGGTGGGAGGAGTTGAAGGTGGTGGGTGAGCGAAGCGGTTACTCACCATGACTAAGCATTGTGTCAGGGCCTCCCCCTCCCCTTCACAATAAGAGTGTCCACACCGTGTCCTCAGTTGACATAAGCTTGCGCTCAATGGCGTCAAGTCAATAAATGCTTTTATTGAAGAAGGTAAGGTATTTTTTTAGACCCGCGAAGCTCTGAACCCGCGAACTAGCGAGGTTCCACTGTATTTTCTTATTTTGATTAATATATTTAAAAGGGCAGCAATAAAATGCCTGTTGTACAGGTCTCTTCCATTTTTTTCCCCCACTGTTACCTTCTCTAGCCCTTTTCTTACAAAAAAGCATAAAAATGTCCATAGTTTTTCCTCGTTTTCCTTCTTTTGCCGGTCAGGAAGAGCGGCCAGGCGGCATTGGTGCACTGCAAGATGGGCGTGTCTCGCTCGGCCTCCACCGTTATCGCCTACGCGATGAAGCAGCAGCGATGGCCACTAGATGTCGCCCTCGCGTACGTGCAAGATCGACGCTCTGTGGTCAAACCCAACGACGGCTTCATGAAACAGCTCAATACGTACGACGGCATCCTCAAAGCCAGGTAGGGAACTCGGACTCCTTCAAAAGTCAGAACAGTTCCTTTAAACCAGGGGTGTCAAACTCATTTGAACTCTGGGGCCACAAAATAGAACAAACATTCTGTCGGGGGCCGGACGAGTAGATTAAAGAGAAAGAAAAAGAGAGATGAAGAAATAAGAGATAGAGGGAGGGAAAAGGAGAGGGGGAGGGACACATAAAGAGAGGGAGAGAGCATGAGAAACAAAAGAGATAAAAAGTTGTGAGAGAGAGGGAAAAGAAGGGAAGAGGAGTAAAGAAATCCAAAGAGAAATAGAAAGACAGAAGGAGAGAAAAGAGAAAAGAAAGCGCGAAGGGTAGGAAGGGAGGGAGAGAAAAGGAAAAAAGGAAGTTATAGCAAAAGAAGTCAAAAAGACACAGAGAGAGAAAGAGACAAAGAGCAACATAGGAAGAGAAAAAGAGAGACACAGAGAGTGAAAGAGACAGAGACTGGGTGGGAGAAAAGGGGTGGAAAAGAAAGAGAGAGAGAGGGGGGGGGAGGTTAGGGTACAAAAAACTTGAATTAAGTTAAAAAAAACAACACATTTGAATTCTAGGCTTAGAGCAGGGGTGTCAAACTCATTTTAACTCGGGGGCCACACGATAGAACAAACATTCTGCCGGGAGCCGGACTAGTAGATTAAAGAGAAAGAAAAAGAGATAAAGAAATAAGAGAAAGAGGGAGGGAAAAGGAGAGAGCGTGAGAAACCAAAGAGATAAAAAGTCGTGAGAGAGGGGAAAAAGAAAGGGAGAGGAAGAAAGAAATCCAAAGAGAAATAGAAAGACAGAAGGAGAGAAAAGAGAAAAAAAAGCGCAAAGGGTAGGAAGAGAGAAAGAGAAAAGAGAGTAAAGGAAAAAAGGAAGTTAAAGCAAAAGAGGTCAAAAGACACACAGAGAGAAAGAGACAAAGAGCAACTAAGGAAGAGAAAAAGAGAGACACAGAGAGTGAAAGAGACAGAGAGTGGGAGAAAAGGGGTGAGAGAGAGAGAGAGAGAGAGAGGCAGGTTTAATTTCTTAAACAATATAACTAAGTGAATTCCATCAAATATGGCCGAATTAGTCAAATTAGTGTCGTCTGAGTCTCTGTCAAGCCTCCTCTCTCGTTCTTTCGCTTTCTTCTCTCGGCGCGCGTTTTTCCGCAAGCTGGTGTGCCGGCTCCTCCCATGGGTGTGCCAGGAAAGCCCCCACGTGGGCTCCACCACTTCCTTGCCGAAGGGCGTCGCAATGTCTGTCCTTGTGCGTCTGGCCTTCTCGGTCAGCACTTACAGGAATTCTGTTATCAGAAATACGTCTGATGCATTCCACACAGCCTAACCTTCTAATGTACCTTGAAGAAAAACAGTCACTGAAGATCTTGCATTAAACTCAATAAATGTAACTTGTATTCAATCGTATAAAATCTTTTATGGTCAAATGGACAAAATCCTTCAGTATGTACAAATCAGAGCTGAAAATAAACGTGTATAAATGCAACTCGGGATCCATTTTCCTTGAGGATATCACGTACACGTGTGCTTAATCAGTGATTGACTTCTGGATAGAGAAGTCAAACATTTACAACTCTTTCACAGTGTCTAAAAAATCGCCAAAGTGAATACCCTGTTGCAAAGGTTTTAGAGCTGTAAACTAGACATATCCTTGGAAGATTTTGCTAAAATGCCTTTGCTACACTCTTCCGCGGGCATTTGATTGCAGCAAAAAAATTTAGATGAGTATAAAAACCTTCTATTTCTGTGTGTTCCAACTTAGTTTACTTAATGTTAGTAGCACTTGCAGTGATTGTTTCATTTGGGAAGAGTGTTACCTTTTAAAAGAGACTGAAACCGTTCAAGAACAGTATTTAATTTAATATAATAAAATAATAAATAACAAATAAATTAATAAATATATATTTTTAATTTGATTTCAAAAGGCATTAAAAAGTCTTTAAAAAGTCTTCATTTAACTCGCCTTAAGCCTTAGGAACCTTGATATATGAATTGTAAATGTTACAAGAACAACAAAACAAATCTTACGAAATGTAAAAAAAAACGATAACAAAAAACCTGCTACAATGGTCAGATCTATTTTTTGTTTGCTTTACTGATTTCCCCTCCTCCTTCCAGCCAACAGCGTCATAATTTACTGTGGAGGCGAAAATCCAAAGACCAAAGGCAAAAATCTGAACGCAAAGATGGCGGTGGCGAGAAACCGGAGGAGGAGTCCGAGGACCGGGACGAGGACCGGGACGAGGACGACGATGAGGAGGACGATGAAGAGGAGGATGAGGACGATGAGGAGGAAGATAGGGAAGAGGAGGAGGACGAAGGACTTGAAGAGTGCGACAACATCACAGAGAGCAGTGACGAAAAAGAGGAGGAGGTGGAGGAGGTAAAAGTCCAACCGTCTTTTACCGTATTTTCCGCACTATAGGGCGCACCGGGTTATATGGCACACCCCCAAAAAATAGTTTTTGGTCCTATTTTTGACATACATAAGGCGCACCGGATTATAAGGCGCTACAATGGTAACGTGGACAAAACAGTCAGATGGTTCAGTCCAACTTCTTACCCCCTTAACATTCCCAAAGCTTGCAAAGAAGCAAATACGTGTCGTAGACACGTGCGGATGCGGTGTCCGTACGATGTCACTCAAATGCATCCATTCAAATATCATTCGGAAGGTTAAAGTCTTGGGATTCAAGAAATGCCAACCATTCCTTAGTTTCTATTTTCTTTTTCGCTCGCAACTTTACTGTGCATATGACAATAAACACTTGGAATTGAGTTGAATTCACTCAACTCATCACAGCAACATCAAGATGGTTCTAAAACAAGATACCGGGAAAATAGAAAGCCGCATAGCTCACCTAAGTTCTCACGTTCAATAACGATACGCAACCATGGTCCTCTTATATCTGTGAGTAGTAAATCCAGGAGAGTCAAATATTTACAAATACAGACTAATGAAACATGTTTCTTTATGGCGTAGTTTAGCAAGCTTGCTATTCAGTCATCTTTTTCGGCCAATTGCAGGGTTTGTTTCGGCCCTCTAGACTATCCGAGGCTCCGAATAACTTCAGCCAATAGCGATCGATTCAAATGATGATTGACACATTGGTTAGCCAATGAAACGCCGGTATATAAATCCCAGCATACACCGCGGACTACTCCACGTTCAGGGGAAAATCGAGTCGGCGGCTGTTGCGTAATTTGCGAGACCTTGCGAATTTAATATTGAGCCATATATAAGGCGCACTGTATTATAAGGCGCATGGTCAGCTTTTGAAAAAAATTAAGACTTTTAGGTGCGCCTTATAGTGCGGAAAATACGGTAATTATAACCGAGTTAGCAGCTCGTAAAACAAAGCTTAACATTGAATAAGGAAATACAAATCCATCGCTAGCTGCTATTTTCAGCTAGCATTTGCCTTCCACAGCTGCTCGTGCGGGCGGACGTCGTTGATGTCCGTCATTCAGGCATCTTCAACTTTTTTCCACTGTTTCCTTCTCTGGCCACTTGCTTGCAGGCTAGGGCTTGTCACTTTTGTTATTGTTAGCTGTCACTCCTTTCACACAGCTGGTCATGCATTCTAGTATGTAGTATTCATGCATTCTGTTCCTTTATCTTCTTTGTTTTCTTTTATCCTCACTGTTAAATGTGACCCTGGAGTGCCACGTCTAATTTCGTTGTCACAATATGTTCGACCCATTTCGTAACAATGACAATAAAGGTAGATTCTATTCTATTCTAGTAGCTTCTCCCACTAGTTACCAAAGTTAGCCATTTACATCATGACATACTAGAGGTAAGATCTTAAGACTGAGCTTAGTAAGAAATTCAGGTCGGGTTGGGCATAAAATATCAGTTCATTATGTTTGGGTTCAGGGTCAGTTTTTCTCTCTCTGCCTTTTTTTTTCCCAATTATCCACCCGTTATTGTTCTTTGTTTGTTTTTTCTTTGTTGAGGATGCGGGCAATGGATTCTTTCCTTTTCCTTATTTATATTTTGCATGAAAGTTCATTGATTTTAAAAGAATCACCCCTCCTCCCTCTCCCGAGTCCTCCCAGATCAAATTTGAAAATTCGTGATTGCTTCGGGCTTGATCCCTCAAACTAAGTCAGATATATATCCTTTTGGGAAAAAAATACCGAGTGAGTAAAAACAAAAGCGCTGACGTGACTTTTTTGGGGCATTATTTCACACGTAGACGAAATTTCTTTAGTTTTTAGTTTATTTAGTTTAGATTTGATGAACAAGCAGGTGATGCTAAAGGTCTACCACAAGAATTTGTTTCTATCAGTCTCTCTAGTTCTTTTATGTGAATAGCAAATCTCTGTCTTATTTTTACTTGTAAGTTATTAATTTCACAGTTCATTGATTTTTTTCATAGGGAGCAGAGCTCTCAGCCGCTCTGCCCCCCAGCTCTGGAACTCAATACCACTTGACCTCCGGAATTACGCCACCCTGTCCTGCTTTAAATCTGGGCTCAAAATCACCTCTTTAGACTTGTCTATTCTGAATTTTCTGCTTCACATACTGCCCCCCTTTTTTCAACTTGACTTTGTTTTCATTTGGTATTTATTTCTTGCTTGCGGTATTCTTATTTGATATTCTATGTACAGCGTCCTTGGGTGTCCTGAATTGTGCTTTGAACTCAAAGTATCATTATTACTATACAGTGGGACCTCGCTACTTCGCGGTTCCACGTTCGCGGGTTCAGAGCTTTGCGGGTCTAAAAAAAATTTGTAATAAAATAAAATAATTACTAAAAAATATATATATATATATTTATTTTTTTACGCATTTTTGAAGGGCGTCGCTACTTTTCGCGGGTGGTTTTGGTCCCCATTAACCGCGATAACCGAGGGATTACTGTAAATTTGTCGAGGTGGTGCCGGTTTTGGCTATATTCCCCACGGCTAAGTCGAGTCAGTCCTTAGGCCCGATCGTACCTTTATATCTGACCAACTCCAGCGTTCGGCTCCTTTCAGACGCTCCGGGTGTGTCCAGCTCGCTCGGTGTCACTCGGAAGTTAATGTAGTTAAGAGTGTGACTTCTACTGTCGAATATTTACTCACTAAAGTCGTGCTAAAGAGCGACAATATAAAGTGAAGTTGGATAAATACAATAAAATAGCCCAGAAAAAGTGGTTAGAGAAGGAAAAGGCATGTATCATTTGCCTCCGTTGTCTTTTCAGGTGTTTGTGAACCCGGAAGCCGGACAAACAGCGCCACCTGTCATCATCAAGGTAAATGACCGCCCAGGCGATGACGTCTCCCATCGTATTTGTGATTGACTGTCTTTCCTCTCAAGACTCCGAGCGTCAGCCGCAGCGGAAGGATGAACTTGTTTTCTCTGATGCAATCCATTTGCGAGCTGGATGATGCCGACAAAGGATGCGCTCAGGTAAATGGCGACTCCTCTTCTTTTTTTTTTGTTTTTTTTGCTGCTATCGATTATCTATCTATCTAGAAATCTATCTATCTATCTAGACATCTACCCATGTATCTAGACATCTATCTATCTAGACATCTACCTAGACATCTATACATCTATCTAGACATCTATCCAGACTTCTATCCATCTATCTAGACATCTATCTATCTAGACATCTATCCATCCATCTAGACATATATCTATCTAGGCACTTATCTAGACACCTAGGCATCTATCTAGACATCTAGACATCTATCTACACATCTATCTACACATCTATCCATCTATCTAGTGATCTAGACATCTATCTATCTAGATATCTATCTATCTAGACATCTATCTTGACATCTATCTAGACATCTATCTACACATCTATCCATCTATATATCTTTCTAGACATCTATATATCTATCTAGACATCTATTTATCTACCTATCTAGACATCTATTTATCTACCTATCTAGACATCTACTTATCTATCTATCTAGACATATATCCAACCATCTATCTATCTATCTATCTAGACATCTATCCAACCATCTATCTATCTATCTATCTATCTATCTATCTATCTATCTATCTATCTATCTATCTAGACATCTATCTAGACATTTATCTAGACATCTATCTATCTAGACATCTACCTAGACATCTATTTAGACATCTAGACATCTATCTATCTATCTAGACATCTATACATCTATCTAGACATCTAGACATCTATCCAGACTTCTATCCATCTATCTAGACATCTAGACATCTATCTAGACATCTATCTATCTAGACATCTACACATCTATCCATCTATCTAGACATCTATCTAGACATCTATTTAGACATCTAGACATCTATCTATCTAGACATCTATCTAGACATCTATCCATCTATCTAGACATATATCTATCTAGACACTTATCTAGACACCTAGACATCTATCTAGACATCTAGACATCTATCTAGACATCTATCTAGACATCTAGACATCTATCTAGACATCTATCTACACGTCTATCCATCTATCTAGTGATCTAGACATCTATCTATCTAGACATCTAGACATCTAGACATCTAGACATCTATCTAGACATCTATCTACACATCTATCCATCTATCTACACATCTATCCATCTATCTAGACATCTATATATCTATCTAGACATCTATTTATCTATCTATCTAGACATCTATTTATCTATCTATCTAGACATCTATTTATCCATCTATCCAGACATCTATTTATCTATCTATCTAGACATCTATTTATCTATCTAGACATCTATCTAGACATCTATCCAACCATCTATCCTATCTATCTATCTAGACATCCATCTATCTATCTATCTATCTATCTATCTATCTATCTATCTATCTATCTATCTATCTATCTATCTATCTATCTATCTATCTATCTATCTATCTATCTATCTATCTATCTATCTATCTATCTATCTATCTATCTATCTATCTATCTAGACATCCATCTCGACATCTATCTAGACATCTATCTAGACATCCATCTATCTATCTATCTATCTATCTATCTATCTATCTATCTATCTATCTATCTATCTATCTATCTATCTAGACATCCATCTCGACATCTATCTAGACATCTATCTAGACATCCATCTATCTAGATGTCTATGTAGACATCTATCTATCTAGACATCTATCCTATCCAGACATCTATCTACCTATCTATCTACCTACCTACCTACCTGCCTACCTACCTTGGTCACATGCCTCAAGAGGGGTGACTGACAGCAAGACTAACACATACAATAACAAAGAAATGAAAATAAAAATGGGAAAAAATAGCAGATAAAAAAACACACACAGAAATGTTTGGACCATGGCCAACCCAAATGCCCTTACATCCAAACAAGTTAGGCACCTCGGCACCCAAGTCGGTCATGTTTTCGTCCCTCCGGATGAAACGGGACACGAGAAAGTGGCCATATCACACAACACACTCTTCTGTTCAACAGCAGGGCCCGACAGCTTTCGCTGGTTTACCCCTGTTGTATCATAGAACCCGTCCAAAAATCCCACTATCCTTTCACAACACCTCTCCACTCATTCCTATCCTAACAAGAGCTCTAGCTCCCACTAGATTTCGACCTCTTTCCTGCAGGGCACTCAAAACACCATCCATCCCCGTCAATGGCGGCCTTTCCCTTGGTCTCCTTCCATTGACTCCTGCTCTGTAGATCCTCTTCAACATTCGCTCCTCCTCCATCCTCTCCATGTGTCCAAACCAACCGAGTACTCTCTTATCCACATGCTTGCTCAGTTCCACTACTACTCCAGTTCTGTCTCTCACAATTTCATTTCTCAATCTTTCTAATTTTGTCACTCCTAACATACTCCTCAAACACTTGACCCTCTTATCCAAACAGTAATCCGAATTTGGTGTAGGTTGGTTGTTTTTTTCCTTGACAAACAGTAATCCGAATTTGGTTTAGGTTGGTTGTTTTTTTCCTTTACAAACAGTAATCCGAATTTGGTTTAGGTTGGTTGTTTTTTTCCTTTACAAACATTAATCCGAATTTGGTTTAGGTTGGTTGTTTTTTTCCTTTACAAACAGTCATCCGAATTAGGTTTAGGATGATTGTTTTTTCCTTCTATTTCATAATTTCTTATGGCAGCTTCCCGCCAGTCCCCGCCGATCGCCCCGGCAACGGAGGCGGAGTCACAGCCGAAAGTTGCTGACCCATCAGAGTGCCTGCGTCGATTTGTCGCCGGAACCCAGGAGTCTCCCTGATCAACAATGAGGCACTCTTTATTTAAGTACATTTACATGAAAACTTTTCAGATCAAAACGAGACAAGACACTGATGAATATTTGACTTTATCACACCGTACCTTTCATGTTCTGTTTTGTGATTTCGGTGCCGTGCCATTGAGTATTTGAGCAAGGCATCAACGCTTTTGGAGCACTCCAGATGTCAACTATGCAATGATTATTTTCCAATGAGAGTCACGTGACTCTTCTCTTACTCTCCTTGAAGATTTTACTGTTTTTTAAAGGGACAGTGTGTAATATTTAGCGACTCCGAGGGGTACAAAAAACTTGAATTCAGTTTAAAAGAATTCTAGGCTTAGATCAGGGGTGTCAATCTCATTTTAACTCAGGAGCCACACGATAGAACAAACATTCTCTCGGGGGCTGGACTAGTAGATTAAAGAGAAAGAAAAAGAGAGAGAAAGAAATAAGAGAAAGAGGGAGGGAAAAGGAGAGAGGGCGGGACAAAGAAAGAAAAAGAGAGAGAGGGAGAGAGCGTGAGAACCAAGGGAGATGAAAAGGCGCGAGAGAGGGGGAAAAGAAAGGGAGAGGAAGAAAGAAATCCAAAGAGAAATAGAAAGACAGAAGGAGAGAAAAGAGAAAAGAAAGCGTGAAGGGTATGAAGAGAGAAAGAGAAAAAAGGAAGTTAGAGCAAAAGAGATTTAAAGACACAGAGAGAGAAAGAGACAAAGAGCAACAAAGGAAGAGAAAAAGAGAGACACAAAGAGTGAAAGAGACAGAGTGGGAGAAAAGGGGTAGAAGAGAGAGAGAGAGAGAGAGAAAGAGAAAGAGAAAGAAAGAAATACAAGTACAGTGTCTTTGTTCGAGGCACCTTGCTTTAGCAACATCAAATTGACATATTTCAACCTGCAGCTCGTTTTTCTCTTGCGCTTCTCTGAGTGTTGTCTGGCGGGCCGGATTCAATCCCTTAGCGGGCCTGATCTGGCCCGCCGGCCGCCTTCTTGACACCTGTGGCTTAGATACATGAAGTAATTCAAGAGAGACAAAATAGGTCGAGAAATTTTGTATTTTTTAATTAGTGGAATCCATACCTAAGGTCGGCGCCATGTTTTTCGTTCACGTGAGACAACGGTGCCATCTAGTGGTCAAATGTTACACACTGGTGCTTTAAGCTGCCCTTTATCGTCAGTGCCAATGAAAAAGAGAATCAGCGTGTTTGATTTATGACTGTGTGAGTGCCTTTCTGTGGATCCTTTCTGCATGGATAAAATGATAACGCCAGAAAATCAGCATTCAGGTATGTGTATGTATTTCTATGTTTATATTGTTATTCCGGGGCGTGGTCCAAATTTGAATTGGTGCAGTTCTTTTTGAGTCAATTGCATTTGCATAGTGGAGTCTAAATCCAGCCCACTGTTTTAACTATTAAAATGTATCGTTGACCAAATTTTTCGAATGAGTTATCCGACTCTATTAACCAAACACAACCTACATTCACCTAACAGTGCACGCTCGTTTCTTGATAGAAAAGATGGAAAAGAAAAGCCGACATTTTCACACGGGGGCAGATTTAATTTCTTTAACTATTTCACTAAGTTAGTAGGTTAATTAGTGTCGCTTGAGTCTCTGTCGGGCCTTCTCTGAAGTCCTCCAGCCTTTTTTCCTCTCGGCCCACGTCTTTCCGCAAGATGGTGTGCCGGCTTCTCCCATGAGCGTGCCAGGGAAGCCCCACGTGGGCTCCGCCACCTCGCCTCGATGTCTGGAAAAACTCAAAACAACACCGAGCGTTTCTACGTCATCAGGGTCTTGTTCTCAAAACATCGCCTGCCGTCCTCCGTCAGAGTCCTGTTATCAAAATTCCCTAGTCAAGAGCGGGAACTATAGCCTACTCGGTGAAAATTTTTATTGCACTCAATAAATGTAACTTGTATTCAATCTTATAAAATCCTTTATAGTCAAATGAATAAAATCCTTCACCACTAAAGTCATCTTTTTAACGTCTTGAAATAAAAGTTCCCCTTTAAACCAAATTAACACGTGGATTGGACGAAAACTTATTGTTTGTTGCAACCGTTATTTTGCTAGGCGGCTAAGCACAATAATACGACATTTAACTCTTGATTTGATAACGATGTTATCACCCCAAGTTTTGTTCTATACCACTAGGAAGCGACCCATGTTTTGTCCATTGCAGGTGCAAGCCCCTGAGTAGCCCACAGGCCCGTTCTGCTAATAGCTCATCAGTGATGGGTCTTTATGATTTTCCAGGAATTTGATCATTGTCTTTAAATATATAGCCGATCCCTCTAAAATGTAATTCTAGTTGGATGGTCGTTGAGTGTCCTCATACAAGGGGGTCTTCGTGTTTGACTGAGCCTTTCTGTTGTCTTCGGGTCAAAAGGACCCCCAACTTTGTTGTCAAAAACCCGGAAAAAAATCCTCTAAATGACTTTTCTTGTATTGGTCCCATCAGTAGAAAAACATAAATGCCTTTTTCCACACATAAGATTTATAACAAAGTACAAATCTGTTCTTTAAAATGAGGACAATAGGCGAGTTAACTCTATTTCTATACATTACGACCTGATAATAACATAGTAACAAGTTATTTGGGAATAAATATCAAACTGGTAGCTCTCCACACCAGTTGCAGTTTGGGTGAAGATTTTGGTTGGAAAGAAAAAGAGAGATAATTTCATTTCATAAAGAAATAAGAGAAAGAGGGAGGGAAAAGGAGAGAGGACGGGACAAAGAAAGAAAAAGAGAGAGAGGGAAAGAGCATGAGAAACAAAAGTGATAAAAAGTCGTGAGAGAGGGGGAAAAGAAATGGAGAGGAAGAAAGAAATGCAAAGAGAAATAGAAAGACAGAAGAGGAGAGAAAAGAGAAAAGAAAGCGCGAAGGGTAGGAAGAGAGAAAGAGAAAAGGAAAAAAGGAAGTTAGAGCAAAAGAAATTAAAAGACACAGAGAAAGAGACAAGTGCAACAAAGGGAGAGAAAAAGAGAGACACAGAGCGTGAAAGAGATAAAGTGGGAGAAAAGGGGAGAGAGAGAGAGAGAAATACAAGTACAGTGTATTTGATGGAGGCACCTGGCTTTGGCCACATCAAGTTGACCTATTTCAACCTGCAGCTTGTTTTTCTCTTGCGCTTCTCTGAGTGTTGTCTCGCGGGCCAGATTCAATCCCTCAGCGGGCCTGATCTGGCCTGTGGGCCGCCTGTTTGACACCTGTGCCCTAGGATTTAAGATTTTGGAGCTGTGGGGTAACGTTGGAGATTTTGGGTTGATTGGATCTTGGGTTAGGCTTTTGTTGGGAAATGGGATGAAAATTTTGGTTGGAGCTATGGTTATGGTTTTCAGCAATGCACATTACTGGTAACTCAACTGGGAAGCTTCCTTCTCTCCACATACAGGGTGGTAGGTTTAAGGATATTGGTTTTCGTTGTAGCTAGGGTTAGGGTGAGGGTTTTGGGTGAAATTAGCAACAGAACTGGTAGCTCAGTTGGTAAAATACATGCGAGGCACTCATAGGTTTGTGGGTTCGATCCCCATTCAAGACAATACAACGTCGAAGAGAAGCATTTTGTTTGAACTGTTTTTAAGTTTTACAACTAACAAAAACCCTAACCACTGAATTTGTATTTTCTTGACTGGGGTTCGAACCCACAAACCTGCGAGTGTTATGCAAGGATCTTATCACTTAGGCTACTAGTCCTATATTGAAATAAAGTGTTGTGGGCTTTAGGGTTACGGTTTTGTCGGGAGTTAGGGTTCGAATTTTTGGTGGACATAGAAAGAGCACTGTTTTTTTTTTTTTGGTTTGAACAATTTCATTGACACTTCTAACAGAAAATAAACAATGTGAGGTTTGAACGATTTTTCTCGACAATTTTAACAGCAATTAAGCATATTCACAATTTCGTTATATCTGACAACATGAAGTTTTAACAACTTTTTCCGACATTTTTAACAGCAAACAACAAAAAAACCTAATCTTTGAATTGATACTCCCTTGACTCGGGATGACATCCACAATCTTAAATCCTAACCAGAATCACTTAATTGGTAACGCCTTGACTAGCAGTTGAACCCTGTTGGTTTTACACCGGGATTTTCCGATTCTGACCCCAAAAGTAATACTGTTTCGACTTGGGGATCGAACCCAGTACTCTGTGAGAGATTTACAAGCACCTTACCATTTAGGTTACCATTTTCCTCACTTAAGCCCAGTTCCAGACAAAACCTAACCCTACACCTACCGTTAGCATGAAGCATTGACATGTAGCCGTTAGCATAATGTGTCGGGGTGTAGCTGTTCACATAATTTGTTCATTTCTAACTGTTAGCAAGTATCCATTAGTATAATTTGTAAGAAAGTAGCCGTTAGCATGTAGCTCTTCGCATGATTTGTTAATTTTTAACTCTTGGCAAGTATCCATTAGCATCATTTTTAAGAAAGTAGCGGTTAGCATGTAGCTGTTAGCATGAAGCAGTAATCATGTACCTGTAAGCATTACTTGTTAACATGTATTCGTTAGCACGAATTGTTATCATGAAGTTGTTTGGATTTGGCTGTAATTATGACTTGTTAGCTAATATTTGGGAGTATCAACCCAAGCCTTAGAACAGGGGTGTCAAACTCCTTTAAGCTCGGGGGCCACACGATAGAACAAACATTCTCTCAGGGGACGGACTCGTAGATCAGAAAGAAAGAAAAAAAAGAGAAATAAATAAGAGAAAGATAGGGAGAGAGGGTGGGACAAAAAAGAGAGACAGAGAGAGAGAGCGTGAGAAACAATAGATAAAAATAGAAATAGTGAGAGAGAGAGAAAGAAAGAAAGAAATCCATAGAGAAATAGAGCGAAAAAGAGAAGAGATGAGAGAAATTGAGAAAGGGGAAAGACAGAAGGGGAAAGCAAGAGAAAGAGAGTATAGGGAAAAATTGAGAGAGCAAAAGAAGGTAAAAGACAGAAAGAGACAAAAAGGATCCAAAGAGAGGAAAAGAGACAGAGTGAGAGATAGAGAGAGTGAGAAAAATGGAGGAAGAAAGAGAGAGATAAGAGAGAGAGAAACACAAGTGCAGTGTTTGTTCAAGGAACCTGGCTTTGGCAACATCAAGTTGACCTATTTCAACCTGCAGCTCGTTTTTCTCTTGCGCTTCTCTGAGCGTTGTCTCACGGGCCGGATCCGATCCCCTAGCGGGTTGCCTGTTTGACACCCGTGCCTTAGAATATGAACCGGCTTGACTGGAGATCGAAACCTTAACCCGATATGCGGGAATCAGATGGTTTACCGGTTGAGGTACTGGTAACCTGCAAAACCCAAACCCGAGCTCCAAACAAAACCCTAAAACTTGTGCTGGACTAGAAAATCCACAAACCTCTGTGGGGAAACAAGTGTTGGCGAATGCTTGAAACCCTAACCCCAGTTGCAGCCTAAAGCTGTATTATGATGAATATCGTTTTTATTGACAGGAAAATACTCAAAAGAACAACGATTGTATGTTTCCCGATATCACTTGACACAGAGAAATGATTCACTTTGGTTTTAGTTTATTCACAAGAACTGAAAAAGGGCTCCGCTGGATCGTACTGGTAGTCATAAAAACAAAAACAAATGAGCACTTCAATTTATAATCCAATGTATTTCCTTCTAGGTTCACTGAGGATGATTCCTCCGTCTTTCATTGCCGCCCGGAATGACTGAACCTGTAAAAACACAAAAAAGTTAGCATGATATTAGCCTGACATGTAACATACGACACGTCCATCTTTTTTCTTGGCCTTATCCGAGGTCAGGTCGCAGCAGCCTCAGCAGACAAGCCCAAACCTCCCTATCCCCAGCCACTTCATCCAGCTCATCCCAAGCCAGCCTAGAGAGTAGTCTCTCAAGCGTGTCCTGGGTCATCCCTCGGATCTCCTGCCGCTGGGACATGTCTGGGACACCTTCCAAGGGAGGCGTCCTTATCAAATGCCTGAGCCACCTCAACTGGCTCCTCATAATGCAGAGGACCACGTTGAGGCACCCAGGAGGCATCCTTATCACATGCCCAAGCCACCTCAACTGGCTCCTCTCAGTACGGAGGACCGACAGCTCTACACTGAGTACATCCAGGAAGACAGAGCTTTTTACATGATCTCTAAGGGAGAGCCCAGCCACCATCAGAGGAAACTCATTTCGGTCATAACCCGAAGTTCATGACCATAGGTGAGGGTAGTAACGTAGACAGACCGGTAGATCGAGAGCTTTGCGGCTTAGCTCCCTCTTCACCACGACGGTCCGGTACAGGGTCCGAATGACGGAAGACGCTGCACCGACCCGTCTGTCGATCTCCCGTTCCATCCTACCCTCACTCATGAACAGGACCCCAAGATACTTGAACTCCTCCACTTGGGGCAGGATCTCTTCCCAAACCTGGAAGAAGCATGCCACCCTTTTCCAGCTGAGAACCATGGTCTCGGACTTGGAGGTGCTGACCTTCATTCCGGCTTCAGAGAGCTGAAGATCACGACTTGAGAAAGCCAAAAGTACCACATCATTTGTAAACAGCAAAAACGCAATGCTGGGTCTTCCAACCCCAAATCCTTACCTGCCAAGGCTGTGCCTAGAATTCAGTGACAAAGGGCAGCCATGGCAGGGTGCAACTCCCACTGGAAACAAATCTGACATACTACCAGCAATGCGGACCAAACTCTGGCACCTGGCATACAGGGACCGCACACCTCGGATAAGACTGTGCGGTATTGTCTGCCAAAGCACCGACTACAGGGAACCCCGAGGAACACGGTCGAAGGCCTTCTCCAAGTCCACAAAACACTTGTAGACTGGAAAGGCAAACTCCCATGCACCTTCAGAGTGTGTAGACCTGGTGCACTGTTCCACAGCCTGGAGGAAAACTACATTGCCCCTCCAGGACTACCCTCCACCCCAGTACTCTCGAATAGACCTTACCAGCGAGGCTGAAAGGTGTGATTCCTCTGTAGTTGGGACACACTCTCCAGTCCCACTTCTTAAAAAGGGGGACCACCACCCTAGTCTACCAGTCCAGAGGTTCTGTCCCCGATACCCACGCAACGTTGCAGAGGTGTGTCAACCACGACACATCCGCAACATCAACAGAGCCTTAATGGACTCCAGGTGGATCTCGTCAAAGAAGAGCATTTCAATGACTTCAACCCCAGAGAAATGAGAGCCCACCTCAGACTCCCCAGAGGAAGACGTGTTTGTGGGTTAAGGAGGTCTTCCTAGTATTCCCCTCACTGCTTCACGACATCCCGGGTCGAGCTCAGTAGTGCCTTATCTCCACTATGAACAGTGTTGATGGCATCGTCAAACCCCTCTCGATAGGACTGGTACCAGAGCCCAAGCTGTGTGTGTTGTGGATTGTTGGAGTCGGCTTGACATAAGGAGAACGCATTAGTTTGAAACAGGAAATTCCCGGCTTGTTTCTCCCGAGTGTAAATGTCAGCGAATGTTATTAATGATTGCCTTGGGCTGCCAAGGAATGACGTTCTACTTTGCCAGGTTCTTCTTGGCGAGAAACATGCAGTCGAGCTGACCCCAAACAGTTCTTGGAAATTGGGAGTCGAAAGAGGACAAAACATTCTGTCTGGTAACGTGCATTTTGAGATAAACACGTGCGAGGGGGACGGGCGAAAGTAATACGAGATGTTGTATTAGGATATAAAAAGCCAATTGTCTCTGAAGACGAATGAGACCTCTGTTTTGTACGCTGATGAAGATAATTAAACGAGTTCTCCCTCTCACACCAAGACTCCTTGCATCTCGTTGTACATATTTTGGGGCATATTGCTCGGGCTGCTCCACCATAAGTGTGGAGGCGTGTCCAACTATATCCAGGGATGTGATTTGACCAAAGTGAAATTATCTGAAAATTAGCGGGGGGGGGGGGGGGTGATTGCTAGCTGGGGGGGGGGGGGGGGGGGGGAAACCAGGTAGGACCAGGGCAGTGCCCTGGTGGGGGGAAAAGTGGGGCGAAGCCCCCCCCCGGAGCTCATGGGTTTTTTTAAGTACTTTCAATGCACTCAGATGACAAAGAAATAGACAAGACAACAGCATAAATTTTCAATGTATATTGAACTATCCCATATAAAATTACAGTTTAAGTCAACTCAAAATCAGTCACATTAAAAAACATTTCCCCAACGCCACTATCTTAATTGTAAAGAAGATGGTTCCAGTGGCAAGGGAGACCCTAGACGACCGGCATCTTTCTACAACTGCAGGCGGCTAACGGGATCCAGGTCTGTAGGAAACCGCCTCAAAGCGTGCCGCCACCAGCTTTTGGGATCACTCTTAGTCTGGACTCTACCCTTCGACCTGTTCGGCTTGGGTAACCCTACCAGGAGTACGAGACTCCCGCCGACATAGCTCTGGGGGTCATGGAGACGCGCAAAGTGCCCCACCACGATAAGGTGGTGATCCGTCGGGACACAGCTAAATCCATTCAATTCCAATTTGAAAAGTTTACCACCTACCTCAAAATTCACGACTCTATCAGCAACTGGTACAGGTTGTTGGGGTGGATCACGTCTCTTTATTACCGCTTCCGATTGTGATGTCAATAAGGGATGGAGGCCGTAAAGTTTTGGAGTTTTCGTTTGGGCACCGAAACTTCCAGCGATGGAATAATTTGTCGTTCTTGACTGGAGTTCTTTCACGTGTTTTTTGCTCTTTGCGTGACTTTCAAGAGCTTTGAAACCTCTCCCACCATAGTCGATGGTATCATGACACCAAATGCAAAGTGCTTTCCCGGCACGATCGATCTTCCGAATAAAGTCATTGAACAAATTCGTCACAGTCTTCTTTCCAACATTCGTAGATAATTCCTTCTCCAACCAGTCCCATCGAAACTTGTTTTTTACAATCTTATCAATTTCTTTAGCTCGCGGAGCATCTTTGCGTTCGATCACGGACATCTTTCTTTAAA
The DNA here is from genome assembly GCF_059441175.1 of Urocampus carinirostris. Taxonomy (NCBI): domain Eukaryota; kingdom Metazoa; phylum Chordata; class Actinopteri; order Syngnathiformes; family Syngnathidae; genus Urocampus; species Urocampus carinirostris. The sequence goes on along the minus strand of NC_142357.1, from coordinate 41,754,506 downwards.
CACCCGGCAAAAACGTGTGAGAAATGAACAATGGCACACTCCTATAACAAGCGCGTTTATTGGTCAACACGAGACTTCAACCAATCGCAAGTACGTTTCATTTCAGTTACGGAAACACTCAAATGGCATGCTGTCGAGACGAAATCGTTTTTTTTTACCAATTAAAACACCGGAAATTTTAAAATTTTATTTTTGGAGATAAAAAAAGCGGAATTCCGCGAATTAGCGGAAAAATCACATCCCTGTATATCTAGTCGGAAGCTATCAACCTCTTCTTTCCCGCCAGAGGTGACGTTCCACGTGGCGAGCCCAGGGGAAGAGGGACCCATGTCCTCCCTTTGGGCTGTGCCCGGCCGGACCCCAAGAGCAAAGGCCTGGGCACCAGCGGACCCTACCTCTTGACCTTAAGAATCAAGCATTTTTCCCGGATTTCAAGCACCCGTACAAAGCCCGTAGTAAGCGAATGCACTCACGGCATCGGAGCGATAGGTCCACGGAACGGCCCGGTAAACCATCCTGGTAATGCCGGCCCGTTGGCATCGTATGGCCAAGACTTGGCCCACCGCCTGGCACGCCGCCACACAGTTTGTGGAAGGGATCTGCTTCTTTAGCGCCCACTCTTGGGTGGAGCACCGAAGAACCGGATCGGGCGAGGTGCTCGAGAAAACCTGGGCCGTTACGTGTTTCTGAGTGCGCGAAAACACCAACCTGAAAGGAGAGAATGTGGTAAGAACAGGCCAAATTCAAGCACTTTCAATGCCCAATTTCTGTTCCAAGAAGAAATCTGAGGTGACTGGTGTATTTTGTATAATCACAAATAGCTCTGCCATCTACATATGCGATATTCGTCAAGACATAGGATTTTTAGATCTTAAAGGGACAGTGTATAATATTGACTGCCTCCTAATTGTATTTTCATTCAAAATTTGCATTGAGTAATTGAATACTAGCACGGTGGGGCGGTGGTTAGCGCGTGTGCGGCACAGTTCTGAGGTCATGGGTTCAAATCCAGCTACCAACCTCCCCGTGCTTGCGTGGATTTCCTCCGGGCACTCCGGTTTCCTCCCATATTCCAAAAACATGCATGTTAGGTTAATTGGCCGGTCCAAATTGTCCCTAGGTTTGAATGAGCGAGCGAATTGTCTGTCCCTGTGTGCCCTGCGATTGGCTGGCAACCAGTTCAGGGTGTCCCCTGCCCACTGCCTAGAGATGGCTGTGATGGGCTCCAGCACCCCCTCGACCCTACTGGGGATAAGCGGTGCAGATAATGGATGGATGGATAATTGAATACTAGGCAAATATACGTCAACTATCAAAACAAAGTTAATGTTAATTAAAAAAAAAAAACATCAGTCAAAAAATGAGTATTTCTTTTACATAGTGGAATCCTTATCCAGCTGTCGCCGCCATGTTTTCCGTTTTGTGGCTTGCTGTGGCATTAGACATTTGCATTAGACAACGGTGCCATCTAGTGGTCAAACATCCAACACTGCGGCTTTAAGTAAATGGCAAATATTTTTGTGGATGTGAATAAAATGTGACAAAGTTTTGGGGTAAAAATGACAGTCATGTGTAAACGCTGCCTTTATTTTATGCATGGCCCGTACTAAATAGCAATCATTTTCTCTTAGGGAACCATGTATTTATCTAAACACAGAAAAAAATGGATTTAGATACAAAAAATGATGGTGTTCTGTGGAGCCCTTTGTGATTATGGACTATATGACTTGACTCAGCGTTCCTACATGAGTAGACAAGTTAAATTCAAGACTTTTTAAGACTTTTTCCAAGCCTTTTGAAATCAAATTTTTGACCAAGTCGACAGAAAAAAACACAACTCAAAAACACATCTCTCTTGCACAAAATGCATCCTGTCTTTTACTCATTACCTTCATAGATTTTAGCCACTGCCACATCTCATGAAATGTTCTCTTTCAGGGCATGCTCGCAAGTAAACATCTGAAGTTGCTAGTAGACCTGAGATATGCGTCTGCCCTGAAAAGCTCGACTGAAACCACATCACCGTTTTGACAGTTCCGTTATTGTGGTCACGCCATGTTGCCACGTCAGTAAATCGGTGAATTATTTCGATAAAAGACTAGAATTTTACGACATTTTAAAGCCAATCCACGCCTTATTTTTAGAATAATGAATTCAATGCCTTTTAAGACTTTTCAAGGATCCATGTTGCCAGTAAATTGACTCATATAACAATAGCAACAATAACAACAAAGTTAACCATAGTTCTAGACCACAGGTGTCAAACTCATTTTAACTCGGGGGCCACACGATAGAACAAACATTCTGTCGGGGGCCGGACGAGTAGATTAAAGAGAAAGAAAAAGAGAGATAAAGAAATAAGAAATAGAGGGAGGGAAAAGGAAAGAGGGTGGGACAAAGAAAGAGAGAGAGTGAGAGAGCGTGAGAAACAAAAGATAAAAAGTGGTGAGAGAGGGGGAAAAGAAAGGGAGAGGAAGAAAGAAATCCAGAGAGAAATAGAAAGACAGGAGAGAAAAGAGAAAAGAAAGCACGAAGGGTAGGAAGAGAGAAATATAAAAGGAAAAAAGGAAGTTAGGGGAAAATAAGATAAAAAGACAGAGACAAAGAGCAACAAAGGAAGAGAAAAAGAGACACAGAGAGTGAAAGAGACAGAGACTGGGTGGGAGAAAAGGGGTGGAAAAGAAAGAGAGAGAGAAAAATAAATACAAGTACAGTGTCTTTGTTCGAGGCACCTTTCTTCAGCAACATCAAGTTGACCTATTTCAACCTGCAGCTTGTTTTTCTCTTGCGCTTCTCTAAATGTTGTCTCGCGGGCCTGATTTGGCCCGCAGGCTGCCTGTTGGACACCTGTGTTCTAGACGCACTATTCCCAATATCCCGCACCACTCATACCCCATTTTCTTCCTCTCTGTATTCCGCCAGTAATGTTTTTTTTGTATTTAAATTTCTGTATTAATTAATTAATTAATTCTGTATTAAAGTTCTTTGTTCCTTTGTCTCTTTGTTTCCTTATCCTCACTGTAAATGTGGAACTGGAGTCGTCCAATTTCGTTGTCACAGCATATCCCATGTTGTAACAATGACAATAAAGGCATATTCTATTCTATTCTATTCTATTCTAAATTTGAAGACGTTAATAGTTGGACATTGTTTGATCTGGTCTTTTAAATTGTTCCAAAGTTTGACTCCACACACAGACACACACATACTTTTCCTGGTGGTTCTCACCTGTGGAATGATGAATTCACCACAGCCCCTTAAATGATAATTTCCCTCTTTCCGAATGAATACATTTTGGATGTTTTCTGGCACTATGTTTTTGTTGACTTTAAATAGCAGTTGTGCAGTGAAACATTTGACTAAATAACCCAATTTTAATCATTTGGACTGCAGGAATAAAATATGAGTATGATCTCGATATCCTACCCTGTGTATGGTTCTCATTGCGCGTTTTTGGAGGATAAAAAAGGGGCTGGAGTACTTTGTCCTCCCCACTCTATACTAATACGACAGAAATGTTGAAAAGGCGTGGAAAAGAGGTCCAAACCGACCTGTGGTAAAACTCCCGCGAAGGCCAGGACTTTTTCCAGCCTCGGTCCTTCACAGCCAAGGCCATCCGCTCCAGGGTCCGAGGATTTCGGTTCCGAAAAGTCGGATTGACGGACTCGTTTTCTGACGGGCAGGGCTGCAGTTCGGTCGCCGAATTGGTCACCCAGCGAACTGCTTTGAATGGCGAAAAAGACGCAGTTTGAGTTTGGAATCCATCACATTTGTTATAAGAATTTCAGGTTACCTGGTTGTTTTGTAGCCACGGCACATCGCTCAATTTGACCTGCCAGGAGACGAACACCGCGACTTATGTGGCTCGACGCCATCATCGCTACAAATTAATCTCAACAAAGCATTTAAATGTTTTGTAGTGATATTAATGAAATTAGTTTTAATTTGAAAAAAAGCGACTTAGGTTTTATTTTTCTCAGACGGACGCCATGTTTGACTTTCACGCTACATCCGGGTACGGTGGTCGAGAAAAGTCCGACAAGAAACAAGCTTCCGGTGTCAATTCGTGACTTCAAGGGACAGCGTGTAATATGGAGTGCCTCCTAGTGGTAAAAAAAACTTTAATTCTGTAAAAAAATACTAAGCTAAGTTACGTCAACTATCATACCAATGTTCATTTTTTCGCATGAGACAATGCAGTGCCAACGAGTGGTGAAATATTACACTGAGGCTACTCTATGTTTCAGATGTTTTTGCAAATATTCGTTTTCATATTCAAAATCTTAAAACTCGAATTTCAAATTATTGGGCACATTTACCGAAATCATGGATTTTCTTTCAACTATGTGAATGAATGGTTATTTTGTGTTTAATTAGAGGCCCTTTTTTATTTTCTTTGTTTCTGTATGAGTTTGTCTTGCTGTCGGTCACCCCTCTCGAGAGATATGACTATGGTAGATAGACAGATAGATGGATTTCTAGATATAGATAGATGTATAGATATAGATAGGTACGTAGATAGATGTCTAGATAGATGTATAGAGATATAGATGTCGAGATAGATGTCTATATAGATGTATAGAGATAGATATAGATCTATGGATATAGATAGATGTCTAGATAGATAGATGTTTAGAGATAGATGTATAAATATAGAAAGATGTATATAGATGTCAAGATATATGTCTAGATAGATATAGATAAATAGATATAGATAGATGGATATGTAGACAGATAGATGTCTAGATAGATGTATAGAGAGAGATCGATAGATATAGATGTATAGATATTGTTAGATATTTAGATAGATGTATATAGATATAGATGTCTATATAGATGTATAGAGATAGATATAGATAGATCTATGGATATAGATAGATGTCTAGATAGATAAATGTTTAGAGATAGATGTATAAATATAGATAAATGTCTAGCTAGATATAGATGTATAAAGATATAGATGTCGAGATATGTCTAGATAGATATAGATGTATATAGATAGATGGATATGTACAGATAGCTGTCTAGATAGATATAGATGTATATATAGATGTCAAGATATATGTCTAGATAGATATAGATGTATATAGACGGATATGTATAGATAGATGTCTAGATATAGATGTATATAGACGGATATGTATAGATAGATGTCTAGATAGATATAGATGTATATAGATATAGATGTCAAGATATGTCTAGATAGATAGAGGCAGGCAGGTGGCTACAGCTAATCAAAATATGTCATGAATATTACATTTTCTTTAATTTATTTAGTTTGTTTTTCTCACTGTATTCATCAGCACTTTCTTTGCCCTTTAAAATGTATAACTTTGTGGATTTTTGGGTGATTAAGAGCCTCACAAATAAACATGACTTATTTGAATTGATGAAACATTGTAAAATTGTATGGAAAAAACGAAATTATCATTTAATTCTAATATAAAACAAAAGTTATGTATGGTCCCCCGAGTTAAACTGCAAGACTGGGAAATACAGTTAGTTGTAATGACGCAATGTTCAATAGGCGAGCGTCAAATAATAAATCCTCGGGAAGATTCTACGCTCAACGCAGCGCCTCTAGTGGACGGTAATATTGTACAAGTGCAAGTGAAACATCTTACAGAGATAAATAATAATATAAAACGCTCACACACCAACAAGAGGAAACAAGAAAATGAATTTTAATTTCAGTCGAAATGTAATCGTTTAGACAGTGCAAAGCAAAAAAAAAATGAAGTGGTTCAAAACATTTGCATGATAACGTGGTCCCAACAAATGCTGAAAGACAAACAATCATGATAAGGCACAAGAAAGAACTACGTTCTAAAGCTGACATTTTCAATTAAAATCTTCAAACAGTCGAGTGCATTCAAGCAACTTGGCGGAAACCGATGGGGGGTTCAATTCCCTGCTCACATTTTGGTCCATTCAGTTTAAACGGACCAACTTGAAATAAGTTCCCTTTTAAGATGGTCGCGAATGTCGCAGTGAAAAGTAGATTTGATCAGGAATGAATGATTTAGAATTAAATAACACTGACTTGCATTTTCTTAGGAAGAGGATATTGTATATTAGTATACAAGACAATTGCGTCCATACCGTCATTTTCAATGTGCAATTCAATTATTTCGCGATTCGGGGGAATTCTCCGGCCGTGATGAAGATCAGAGGGCGGCCGGAGCGTTGATCAGGGACGAGAAGGAGAAGGGATGCAGCTTGTAGCCTGAGCCGCTGTAGAATTTGTTCTGGAACTCCACCCTGGAAGAGAAGCATTGAAGGACCGTGCTGTTATCAGGGTAAAAGAAGACATTCAAGCCATTTTTGAGGACTTGAAAGCCAATTTTCCCAGTAGCAATCAAAGAAGTGAAGGATTTTATATTTGATTTATTTGACTATAAGGGATTTTTTTTTACAATCAAATACAAATGACATTTAAATACAAAAGATATTCACTGGCTGAGCTGTGGGGCAGGGTTATTGTAGCCTAGACACGAATGAAGTTTACAGAAAAATAGCAAGAACGGCTGGGGACAAGGGCTGATGCCTGTGACACGGGAAAGGAGACATTGTTTGGCTGATAAGCTTTCTTGTTATGAGTTTTTTAGACGTGGCGGCGCCTTTCGGCGAGGAGGTGGTGAAGCTGGCACCTGACCCGCCCCATGGAGGGGGGGGGGGGGGGCTTCGTGACACACCGGTCAGACGAGGTGGGGGCCACGTGGGGGGTTCCTGGCCCGCTCATGGGGGGTGGCCGACGCCCCGACGTGTAAAAAGACGGAAAGAGAGACGAGCGATGGGAGATCGTGAGAGGGAGGCTCGACGAAGACTAATTCGTCAATAATTCAGCTAAATTTGATGGAATTCACTTAGTTAAATACTTTAAGAAAATAAATCTGCCCCCGTGTGAAAATGCTGGCTATCTGTTCATTTTCCCATTAAGAAACGAGCATGCATTGTTAGGAGAATGAATTTTGTGTTTGGTTAATGGAGTCAGATAACTAATTCGAACAATTTGATAAATGGTAGATTTGTAATATGGTTTTTCCCTAACAGAAGAAATCAAAATATTTTGGAACCTTAAAATTGGTTTAGCTCTACACCTAGCCCTCGCTGTAACCCTAGCCCTAATCCTGTTACAAACCATAACCACTGTTACTCATATAAAAGTTCTGTAGAAATCGTCCTTTTAGTCACATGACTGTCAGATGTATCAATGTTTTTTGGAGGTAAAAAAAATCAAGGAAAAGAAGCGTAAGTACCACTCTATAACCAACTTTTTAAATATATATATTTTATGTCTTAAAACGGTCTTCTGATGAGGAAAAGTAAAACACATCCATCCTGTTAAGCTATGTATTGGGAACTAATAACTAATTTTGATAAAATGGTTAATTGTAAAGTAAGCTTAAACGTATTTGCTCAAGGTGTGTATTTCTTATCAGTTTGATGTTCCCTTTTGGCGTCTTCCTGTCTTTGTGTAAAGGTGTTGGTACTTCTCCATGGGGGTGGTCTTTTGTCTCCGTTTAAACATACCAGTACTTTTCCTATGTCTTGTGGTTTCAATAAAACACAGAGGCAGACGGGGGGGGGGGGGGGGGGGGGGGGGGGGGGAGCTAGAGTGAGTAAGTGTGGACGGGCCAGTTGCTTGTCCTGTCACTACTCCCCCCGCTGCAGCTGGTTAAAAAAACTTTGCCTGATGTTTTTTCTACCGTTACCCAATTTCTAGCTCTCCCGCACGTCAGTGGTCTACTTCTTAGACCCCACATTAATAAGCTTGTTAAAAATATTTCACAGTGATCATCGTATGCTAGCTTATGACTCATCACAGTAGCAGTAATAGCCAACTTGAACAGAAAACATCCCCCACACGACTGCTTTTCACCGTAACGGGACACATTACGCCGATGTCAAGTAATAGGTAAATTACGGTATCATATCCCGAGCTGGACCAATAAAACGTCGAAGACATGGAATATTGGACATTTTTGGAGTGAAGGTTGCCGTGCTGCGGTGATTTACCAGTGCAGACGTAGCGCGTGCAGGAAAGCGGAGAGTCCCTCCATGACCAGCAGGATGGAGATGGTCAAGACGGCGAAGAAGGCGAAGACGGCGAAGAGAACGGCGGAACCGGCGTAACCCTGCCACCTGAGGGCAACGCGCATCACCATCACCCACAGGACCTCAGACAGCTCTGGGGGCAAAAATGGGAAAGGCGCTGCATTCGTAGAGCGCTTTACAATGTACTTTACACTTCACTCATTCTCACACAGGCCAATCGCGGAGTCCGCCATGCGAGGCGCAAACCCCCTTGCAGGGTTCGTACACCTTTTTTATGGACTAGAATTCAAGCACTTTTTAAGGACTTTCAAAGCCAATTTTCCAATTGTTCTAGTACTATTCAAAGAGGAAAGCCAGCGCTAATCAAAAGACCAGAAACTTAAACCTTGGCTACAAACCCCGACTCTACATTCAGTTTAGAACCCTAATATGAAGATCAAACTCTAGGTCCTAACCCTAACCCTACACCTACCTGTAGCTCTCATCCCGTTTCAAACCCTAACCCTCGTTTTAAGCCTATTTTGGAACCCTACATTTAGTTAAGAACCCTAACTCTAGGTCCTAACCCTAACCCTAGCTGTAGCCCTCACCCTGTTTAAAACCGTAACTCTCGTTTTAAACCTATTTTGGAACGCTACATTTAGTTAAGAACCCTAACTCTAGGTCCTAACCCTAACTGTAGCCCTCATCCCATTTCAAACCCTAACCCTCGTTTTAAACCTGATTTGGAACCCTACATTGAGTTAAGAAACCTAACTCTAGGTCCTAACTCCAACCCTACACCTAGCTGTAGCCCTCATCTCCTTAACAATAACCCTTGTTTTAGGCCTATTTTGGAACCCTACATTTAGTTAAGAGCCCTAACCCTAAATCTACACCTTAACCCATTTCAAACCGTATATCTAGTTCTAAACCCATTCTGGAACACTACATTTCGTTTAGACCCAAATATGGAGTTCAATCTGTCATGCCCAATGTTCCCTCTAAGCTGCGTGTGTGCGCAATTGCGCACTGCCCAGAGCTTTACCGCGCACAAGAAAATCTAGCCAGCACTCAAAATTGCTCATTAAGAAGCGACTCAAGTCAAAGTTACAGTGCATGAAGGTAAAAATACCCGGGTTCCCCTGACGCTGTGTTCTAGATGGGGTATTTTGAAGTCAATGTCGAAGTCGAACGAAGTTGAGTAAAGCCAGTAGAGTTTTTTGAGAACCGGCTTCTTCGGCGCGGCTCACTAAAAGGAGCCGCGGGTCCTAAACGGCTCTTCGGATTGTTTTTGCTTCTTTAATCCCAACATGACCAAACATTATGTAAAATTATGCACAAAATGACTTAAAGGGGGGAACAAAAAAGAAAAAATACCAAAATGAAAAAGTAGTGAGGAGCTGGCAACAATGGAAACAAAAGTAGAAAAAACAGGAAAAGAAGCAGGAAAATTTCAGAAAAAAAAGAAAAGAAAGAAACAAAGGAAAAAAAGTAAATAGAGAACAAAAAGAAAAAAGTAACAGCTCGGAAAAAAATAAACACAATGAGATTTTAAAAAAGGGATTAAAAAAAATAGAAAAAAACGGAAAAAGAAGAAAAAGTTTGTGTTGCATTCAAATCATTTCCAATGATGCCAAGTCAATCTTGTTGCTAACATTGTACTTCCACTAAAAAAATGTGATTAAATTCAGTTCTGTATCGTGCAACCGACTCAATAAGCCCCCAAAAATGTTAATATTATGTGACAAAAGAAAAAAAAAGAAATGGAAATCTTGTGAAAGAATTGTAAAAACAAATGACGTTTGTTGGCAATCGTACATGAGTCAATTCATTCAAAAGTGAAAAATCATTTTGCATTGCCGGAAACTCAGCAAAATGTCACGTTTTGGACATGTTTGCTAATAACTTAGTTGCCACACTTGGGATTGCTGTCGCTCACTGTTGTTTCAAGCGTTGCTCACCGACTTTGTGTGAACGCTCAGACCCGTAAGGAAAATCACAGGGAACATTGGTCATGCCACATATCATTGGAAAGCTTCAACTCCTAGAATTCAATATATGAGGACAGTTTCAAAATGTACTCATCACAGGAGTATCATGTTCAGCCTGCAACAAAATAGCAGAAAACTATAAAGCCGGCGTAGTTTGCCAATAACATCCACTGGCATTCATCAAATGAGTCGAATGTTCGCAAACGAGGCTTTGTTTTATCCAGGAACATTGAAAAAAATCCAACCGTCTAAAATATTGACTCCAAAACACACAATAATGCCGACAGGAGAAAAAAAAAAAAAGGAAAACAAATCCGCCTAAAAGCATCTCTGCGTGGTTGGACCTTCCTTCTTGTGATCCTTTCGTTTCGCCACATCATTTCCACTTACAAATAAACAGACTTGTAATATTATTTTCAATATCCTCTATTGAGTCATGATTTTTCTTTCCAGAAATAGACGGGAATAAATGTTCTACGGGAGCACGAGTCGGTCTTTGCGATACTCACGTGCGTGTGCCAAACTGAGAGCCCAGAGTCTCAAATAGGAAGCGGTGTTGGAGATGCAGCCCAGACAATATTCGATGGTGTGGATGGCCTGGTGCATGAACACGTCGGCCGCGTCAAACTCCTGCGGATTAAAAGACAAATATCGGCACACTGGCAAAAAAAAGATAAAAATAAAAAGAAGAAAGCAAAAAAAAAAAGGAACAAAATGGAAAAAACGAGAAAGTGGAAAAATGACATAAAAAAGAAAAAGCATTAAATAGACGAGATGTTTGTGCGCGAGATGATTTGCCTGTCTGTTATTGGTCAACATCATATAAAATGCTGGTCCGTTATCGTTTTTTGTCACTAGTAAAATGCTAATATGATATTGGCTGTACTCCCTCCCACGATACCTTTCTTTCGCTTTCAGTTCAGAATCTCATGTGCTTCGAAAGAGTTAACGTGTTGGTAATACAATTTTGTATTACTTTGTACTGTATTAGCAATCGGTCCCAAGACTTGCAGTGTTACCAAAAACGTGATAACCATGGAAACAAAGCTTGCGATTATAAAGAAATGCAAAGAAGGCACACAAATGGCTAGCCTTGCTAAGTCGCTTGGCCGTAACCATTTGTTGAGTGATACGATTATTAAAAATAAGGAGGCGATAAAATCAAAATAGTCTCAAGTTTTAAAACCGGTATCATTTTTATTTTGCGGTTGCTTCTCCCTTTTGCATCCACCCGCTACGCTACTGTACCAGCTCAAGTCAAACCAAAGGTTAAACAACATTTTCCTATTCCCTTAAATTGTGATGTTGTTTTTTTGAGCCCGAGCATCGGATCAGGAGGTAAAGCGCCCGTCTTGGGAACAAGAGGTCGCAGGTACGATTCCCGTTCGATTATATGTTGACGTGTCCTTGGGCAAGACACTGAATCCCTAATCCCCAAAGCCCCTGATAGCAGGTAGTTGCTGACGCTGCTATCGGTGTGTGAGTGTGTGTGTGTCAAAGGGTAAGTGTGAAGCAGATTGTTAAGTTTTAGGGGGGTCCCTCTACAAGTTTAAGGGGGGGTCCCTTCGCTCAGTATATTACTAATAAAAATGTCATATTCTGCATAAAATAAATAAAAACGTTTTAAAAAAAAAAAGAAGTATATTATTCTACTAAATGATAACAATTCTTTTTTCAGTCTGAAACAAACTTTAACTCCTTCAAACTTTTTTATACCTATCAATTTTAAACACGGCATAACAAAATATCAATTTTTCAGTGCAACAACAAATAAACTACAAAAGACAAAAATAAACTATAAATAATTTTGAAACTTAATAACTCTATGTACTGGTTATTAAGCAAAACAATTTCACCCAAAACTCAAGCATTTTCCTAACCTTGAAACAACAACATTAAAATTCAAGCGTTTTCAAGGATTTCAAGCACCCAACCAACCCTGCAGTGTGGTCTTACCTCATCCTCAGCGGAGCTCCTTCGATCTCCGTCACCTTCATGGGTGCTGACGAGGACTTCGTCCGCCACTAGGGGGCGTCTGTCTTCTTGCAGATGCTGCGACCAATAGAGATATTTCACCGAATAATCAAAATGGAGGCAAAAATGGTTGGAATTTTAGATATGGATTCCCTCACCAGTTGACGTTTCCTCCCCTTGTGGTTCATGTATTGGTGAAGAGGTTTCCCGAGCAGCAGGACGGGAACGGAGCATAGCGCGAGAACCACCAGCACTTTTTGGACGATCCCCTGCAGAAATCAAGAAAAAAAAAAATCTCTTTAAAGCTAGTGTCCGAAATTCTGACGCCATCTTCTGGCTGGAATCGTCATTGCAGCCGCTGTCAAAATCTTTTTGTTGCACGTGCAAGGATGCGAAAATCTTAGACGTGCTTGGGTAAACTCCTACTTTTTCTTCTTTTGGGGGTTTGGACTGTATTAGAAACGGTCCCCTTTCTTACTTTCGCCGTTTTCGTCATAAGAGTAAAATAAAACCTCGAGCACGCGCGTGAAATCACATCTTTTGCGCCACTTTAACTCGCTCTGTTACCGGAAAAGCGACGCTAAACTAAAGAAAAAAGCAGATTGCTGTGGTGGGAAAAATATATAAAGGCTCTTTGAACTCAGTATGGCATCGTTAACACATACTTAAGAGAAAATATTGAATTTTGTATTTTTGGACGCCTCAAAATAAGTCTTTAATGACATTATTGGGTTCTAAGTATTATAATTGTGTGGATTAAAATGTGTCGGTGTGTTGATAAAATATTTTGAGCATAGGTGTCAAGCGTGCGGCTCGCGGGCAAAATCTGGCCCGCCAAGGGTTTTAATCCAGCACGCAAAACAAAACCCAGAGAAACACAAGAGAAAAATGAGCTGCAGTTGATAACAAAGCCGGGTGCCACTCGCAATGACTCTGTAGGTCTCTCTTTATCACTCTTTTCTCTCCTTCTTCCTCTCTCTTTCTCATCCTTTGCCGTGTTCTCTGTCTTTATTACTCTTTTCTTTCGTTCTCCCTCTCTCTGTCTCGTTCTCTCTTTCTCGTCCTTTGCCGTGTTCTCTGTCTTTGTCACTCCTTTCTTCTTCTCGCTCTCTAACTTTTGCTCCGTTTTCTTTCTCTCTTTCTCAATTTCTTTATCTCGTTCTTTCACTTTAATCTACTAGTCCGGCCCCCGTGAGAATTTTAGAATTCGTCTTTCATTTTTGAATTTTTTTTTTATACCATTGTTTTTTTAGACGTACACAATACTCAACACTGAGAAGGTTTTCAATTAAACATTTTTTTTTTATTAATTTGCTTTGTTATTTATGTATTTGTTTTATTAAATTGCTGCCGAGGGATATAGATAGTTATTAAATGGTTAGTTAGTTATTCATTCATGTGTTTATTTATCCATTTGGTATTTATTTATTAGTTTTTCATTTGTTATTTATTCGTTTGCTATTGATGTATTTGTTTGTTATTTAATTGTTTGCTATTTATTTAGTTGTTTTTTTTTTGTCTTTTTGTTTGTAAATTATTCTTTTGGTGAGTTCTTGGTTTGTTATTTTTCTTATTTGTTATTTATTGGTTTATTTAATTATTATTTGCTATTTATTTATTAGTTAGTCATTTTTTATTTAGTCGTTTGTTATTTATGTGTTTGCTACTTATCTAGTTGTTATTTATTTATTTGTTGTTTTGTATTTATTTGTTTGTTGTTCTTTTGTTGAGTCCTTGGTTTATTTTTTTCTTATTTATTATTTATTTATTGGTTAATTTATTTATTATTTGATTTATAATATTATACTTCATATTTCTTTGTCAGTCAATTGTTATGTTCATTTTTTTGTTCATTTGATCCCACTTTTTCCCCCCAGACTGTAGAGTCCTCAACTCTGACTCATAGTTAAACCAGATACAGATATTTCAAGTACATCAAATCTGTCCCAAACCTCAAAAACGAGCGTATCGTCCCCAAAACTTCCTTACATATTTGCTTAAAACGAGAATGACAACATCATTCATCACATCCACGACACAGCATCGTCTCCAAACAAATCGCCTTTCCCTGATTCCTATCCTAATAATTCTAATAATAGGAGATCATTTCTTCCTCATGCCACGAGGCTCTTTAACTCCACCCGAGTGAGTAAAAGCCACCATTAAACCCCACCCCCACATTTGCATATTACCCTATTCTTATGACAGTGTATATTTTCCGTAGCACTATTTAAATGTTCTATATCGACACGTTATATTGGGTATTAATGTGGGCTTTTACTCCCCCGGGTGGAGTTAAAGAGCCTCATGGCATGAGGAAGAAATGATCTCCTATTATTAGAATGATTAGGATAGGAATCAGGGAAAGGCCAAAGTTGCACACATACCTGTCCCGTATACAAAGGCGGGTTGTCCTCGTTTTCCGCGAAAAGGAACATGTCTATAAAATGGATGAGTATACTGGGAGCGATCTTGGACTGGGCCGGAGTGTACACCATCCACTTGTAGACCACCATGAAGACCAGATACCCGAACAGACACAACATGAAGGAGAGCTCGGGGATCAGCACCAGAAAGACGCTGCTCAGCTTGCCTAAGTGTCTGCAAAGATTACGGACGGGGTGGTCAGCAAGGAGTAGGACCCGGAACCCACCGTGGTTATTGGTCATTGCGTACACGTAGTTGAAGAAGGACAGACAGACTCCGAAAGTCATGTGGATGATGCCGATGATGACCGACATCTTCATCTTGTACGAGTTGAGGAAGGTTAGCTTGTTATTGGACAAACCCCAAATCTGAGAGGGAAAAATCAAATCAAATAAGAGGGGATGTGAACCGAAAATGAACTCATTGTTACACATCGTCAAAGTGACAGTTGAAGGATTTTATACATTTGACTATAAAAGATTTTATACGATTGAATACAAGTTACATTTATTGAGTCCAATGAAGATTTTCACCCAGTAGGCTTAAGTTCAATGACAGGTCACGCTGATCCCAATGCGGAATGTTTTGTCTAGTTCTGTTGATAACAGGACTCTGACGAAGGACGGCAGGCATTGTTTTGATAAACGCTCTGCTGTTTTTAGTTTTTCCAGACATCGAGGCGAGGGGTTGGAGCCCACGTGGGGGCTTCCCTGGCACGCCCATGGGAGGAACCGGCACACCAGCTTGCGGAAAAAACGTGGGCCGAGAGAAGCAGGGAGAACGAGAGAGAGGAGGCTTGACAGAGACTCGAGCGACACTAATTCGGCCATATTCGATCAAGTTCACCTAGTTAAATTGTTTAAGAAATTAAATCTGTGCCCGTGTGGAAATGCCGGTCTCTTGTCCATCTTTTCCATTAAAAAACGAGCGCGCATTGTTAGGTGAATGTAAGTTGTGTTTGGTTAATGGAGTCGGACAACTAAATCGAACAATTTGGTAAACGTTACATTTTAATATTTAAAACCTAACAAGAGGCAAAAACAAAAACACGTTTCTATAGAGAATATCGTTAAAGTGTATATATAATTCCCCACTAGGAGTCAGTGTAGTTCAGAAGGAAGCATAAAGCATGCACTGAAAAAGACACACTACGGAAGCCCGTGAGGTACAAAATTCAGAAGCATACTTCCATATTTTCTAACAAAGACAAAGTGAGCTGGTTACTTCCGAAATGGCTAAAAAAAAAGCCAACAGCTAACTTTAGCACATGACTACTAATTTCTGCACAGGCCTTTCAATATTTTTTCAATCGTCAAAAGTGGAGAACGCCTGTCGTTCCCAATCTAATAAAACCACCAGACTGAATCACTAAGTCATACCGGGTCGATGCCAAACGGATAAGGACTGGTGAAAACGCCGGGCACGGCGGGATCCATGGTCAAAAACTTGTTTCCTGCCAGGACGGAGGCACTGCAAAGGAAAAGGAAAATAGAGCGATACGCGAAAAACCTCAAGCTGAAGCAGGAGAACAAAAAAAAGAACTGACTTCCAGATGTTTTTCTCAAACATGGGAGCGACGTGCCAGCCCGAGCTGAAGACCGACATGCCCCGGCTGAAGCACTCGTTGTAAATGGCTCCCGTGTAGATGGAGAAGAGTCCCATCAGGAGGATCAGATACCGACCTCCGAACATCATCTTCCAAATCTGCAGGAGGATTTATTTTTCAATACTACAAAAGTGACTCCGGTGCTAATAAAACTTTCATATTTGATACGTGGAAAACTTTATTTAAATTAGGATTAGGGATGCAGGTATCATGATAAAGCGGCTGCCCTATTGTTTTATTGTCTGCTCCTATCTTCGGTGTTTTTTCTTCCCGTTTTGACAACTACACTATGGATTACTTCTATCCTATGGACATGGGTTTTAGCGCACAAAAAATGTGTGTATTCAAGGAATTTCAAATCCTTGCCCTGAAGAATTCTCGTGCCGGCGTGATGAAGGGGCCTATCGTGGAAGAAGAGCCGGAGCTAGCGAAGCGGCTAGCGGCGTTATAAGTCTTCGGTACCATCCGTAATCACGGTAAATGCGAACTCACGACCAAATAAGATCATCGAGTGCTGGTGGAAAACATCGAAGCGCACAGGGAGCGCAGTTACTGTGTTTTTGCGGAAACGTGGCTCACGTTCAGCATTCCGGACGCTAACGTGGAGCTACCCGGAGCAATCCGGCTTCAGCGCCGCTATACAGAGACACGAAAGCCTGGGGGAATCGGAGAGGAGGCGGACTTGCTAACACGAGGTGGTGTATCCCTGGATTTTCACAAAGAAAAGTTTTCCATCTGCCGCAGGGATGTCGAACTTTTGGACTGGCGTGACGTCATCCATTCCGCTACAAGCACCCCTTGGGCATCATGTTAATCTGTTAATAAACAACGGGGTAGACTGCTGGAAGTGTGAATTTCCCTACGGGGATGAATAAAGTATCTATCTATCTATCTATCTATGATAAGACAGGTAATAAATATGGCATAGGAATTAGGTCAAAAATATTTATCCATCTCTACAGTGGCTTGCAAAACTATTTGGCCCCCTTGAACTTTGTGACTTTTTTGCCACATTTCAGACTTCAAACAAAGATAGAAAACGATAAATGGGACACAATCATGAAGTGGCACACACTTTATTGGTTATTTTCAACTTTAACAAATAAAAAACAAAACATGGCAACAATTTTAGCATTTACAAGCAGTACACCCAAAATTGAAGCAGTATTAAATGTTTGAAAGGATAATATGAAAATTCAAGCTTGTTCAAGGATTTCAAGCACCCGTACGAAACCTGAACTGAAATGATTCCAAAAGAATTGTCTTTGATAACAATTAAGTGAATAGTGTTTGCAATTAGATCAGACGTGGCTCTCGAGGGTAAACGCGAGAGAGATAGATGTCTAGAGAGATGTCTAGGTAGAGATAGATGCCTAGATGGATAGAGATAGATGCCTAGATAGATAAGAGATAGATAGAGATAGAAGTCTAGAGAGATATTTGTCTAGATAGATAGAGATAGATGTCTAGAGAGATAGATGTCTAGTTAGATAAAGATAGATGTCTAGATATATAGAGATAAATGTCTACATAAATAGATAGGGATAGATGCCTAGATAGAGATAGAAGTCTAGAGAGATATTTGTCTAGATCAGGGGTGGCCAACCCGGTCCTCAAGAGCCGCATGTCCTGCATGTTTTTGGAGTTTCTCTGTTCAAATACAGGTGATCCCAATCACCTGGGTCATTATTAAGCTCCTGCACAGCTTGCAAACAATCTTGAAATTTGCATCACCTGAGAAACCTCCAAAACATGCAGGACATGCGGCTCTTGAGGACCGGGTTGGCCACCCCTGGTCTAGATAGATAGAGATAGATGTCTAGAGAGATAGATGTCTAGTTAGATAAAGATACATGTCTAGATAAATAGATAGGGATAGATGCCTAGATAGATAGATAGAGAGATGTCTAGATAGAGAGATGTCAAGATATATATAGGTGTCTAGATAGAGATAGAGAGATGTCTAGATAGATAGAGATAGAGAGATGTCTAGATAGATAAATAGATAGAGAGATGTCTAGATAGATAAATAGATAGAGAGATGTCTAGATAGATAAATAGATAGAGAGATGTCTAGATAGATAAATAGATAGAGAGATGTCTAGATAAATAGATAGATGTCTAGATAGATATAGATGTCTAGATAGATATATATAGATGTCTAGATAGATTGATGTCTAGATAGATATGAATAGATGTCTAGATAGATAGATGTCTAGATAGATAGAGATAGATGTCTAGATAGATAGAGATGTCTAAATAGATAAATAGAGAAAGATACTTTATTCATCCCCGTAGGGAAATAGCCAAAAATGAAGATAAAAAAAAAATGTCAGGATAAATAGGCAGGAATATTTACAAGGTATGCTTGGAGACTGGCCTAAGTTGTTAGGGCATCGTAACAGAGATAGATAGATAGATAGATACAGTGCAATGGTGCTGGATCAACTGAATTATTTTAGGTGTTGTTTTAGTCATGTGATGAAAATAGGTCTGTTGCAACTGTACCTCATTACTGCTTTGTTTCAGCTTCGGGTTCTTCTCCTCTAAAACCATCCAAAGTCCAACTAAGGTCATCAGCACACCGTGACCCACGTCCCCAAACATGACAGCAAACAGGAAGGGGAACGTGATAATCGTGTACAAAGCTGTAGAGAAATAAAACACACATGAAAAAGTGAGAGTGGCTAAACAGCAGTGTTTCGTCATTAGTTATAGTTACTCGCTACTTCTTCGAAAAAGTCACTAAAGTACTCTAGAGTAGAAGTAACTAGTGACCAGGGAAAGTAACTCTTTTCGTTACTTAAAACTGTCATTTTCATTGCACCTCACCAGCAACAGAAGTTTTAACCAAAATAAACAGTAAAAATATCATAAACCACGTGTCTCCCGACCTAACACTGAACACAGGCTCCCCCCAAGGTTGTGCACCGAGCCCCCTGCTTTTTACCCTCTACACCTCCGACTGCTCCCCGACCCACAAACACAATCATCAAGTTCGCCGACGATACCGCCTTGATCGGCCTCATCTCTGAAGGGGACGAGGCGGCGTACGAGGATGAGGTGGAGTCACTGTCAACGTGGTGTTCGGAAAACCACCTCATACTGAACACCACACAAACAAAAGAACTGATACTGGATTTCAGAAGGAATGCCAGGAATCCAGCACCACTCATCATAAAAGGAGACTGTGTAGAGAGAGTCCAGTCCTTCAAATTTCTGGGTGTGCATATCTCCGACGACCTCCCCTGGTCTGCAAACACCAGAACGGTGGTAGGGAAGGCCCAGCAGCGACTGCATTTCCCGAGAGTGCTCAGGAAAAATCATCTAAAACAGCAGCTGCAGGTGTCCTTCTACAAAGCCACACTGGAGAGCATTCTAACGTACTGCATTACGGTGTGGTATGCTGGATGCACAGCAGCAGACAGGAAAACGCTCCAGAGGGTCATCTAAACAGCCCAGAAAATTGTCGGTTGCTCTCTGACCAGTCTGGAGGACATTGCCTGCTCTCGCTACCTCAGCAGAGCAGAATACATCATCAAGGACTTTTCTCACCCCAGCCACCACCTCTTCGACCTGCTGCCTTCCGGCAAGCGCTACAGGTCACACAAAACAAAAACAAAAAGACTCAGAGACAGTTTCTTCCCCACAGCCATTACCACCCTAAACAGACACCGCACAAAAAACTGAAAAACTCTTGCAAAAACACTACCTCATACGAACATCTCTATGTTTCTTGCACATGTTGACTGCACTATGTTTACTGCCTACCTTGCACAATATTTGACTATATTTTGCACCAAATGCATATGTTGACTTTTTTTTTTTGCACTATATAGACTATTTTTGCACCAAATGTATAATTGCACAAACCCTTACGATACCAAACTGTATGTAACATCCTACATGCTGATCATTTCTTGTGTAAATATTGTGTAAATTATAACTATAACCTTATCCTCCTTGTTTTATAACCTTATCTTCTCTGTTCCTTTTTCTTCTTGGCTTTTTTACCTCACTGTGAATGTGTGAAACTGGAGTGTCATACCCAATTTCGTTGTCACAATATGTTAACCCATTTTGTAACAATGACAATAAAGGTATATTCTATTCTATTCTATAATAACATCCATCCATCATCTGTACCGCTTATCCTCAGTAGGGTCGCAGGGGTGCTGGAGCCCATCCCAGCTATCTTCAGGCAGTGGGCAGGGGACACCCTGAACTGCTTGCCAGCCACTC
The DNA here is from genome assembly GCF_059441175.1 of Urocampus carinirostris. Lineage (NCBI taxonomy): Eukaryota > Metazoa > Chordata > Actinopteri > Syngnathiformes > Syngnathidae > Urocampus > Urocampus carinirostris. Next base: position 41,734,226 of record NC_142357.1, on the reverse strand, counting down.
CCAGGGCACACAGAGACCGACAACAATCCACTCACTTATTCACACGTAGGGACAATTTGTACCGGCCATTTAACCTAAAATGCATGTTTTTGTGGACCGTGGGAGGAAACTCAAGCAAGCACGGGGAGAACATGCAAACTCCACACAGGAGGTTCAATCTCATGACCTCAGAACTGTGGCGCACAAGCGCTAACCACTGCGCCACCGTGCTGTCAATTACACTGTAACTGAAAATAATAATGCTGTGATTTATAACAGCGCTGCTGAGCAATAATGGGTCAATGTTGTGGATTTCTGATGACGCAGACCTGGATTGACTTCTCGGTAGCTGGCCACACCGTAGGCGTCCACGATGTTCTGGAAACCAGCAGTAAAGGAGTTGAGAGGAAACAAGGTCGGTGGAGAGGTAGTTGAAGGCAAGCGGTTGTAGAAGGAGTCCACACCGCTTCCGCTTTTTCTCTGGGAGCAACAAAATATTTGGATTAAGCTCAGAGCTGATTTGTCGTGGACCCCGGTTCTTCTGGGTTCCTCACCCCTCCCTCTCGGAGTGCGCTCTGCAGCTCGGGCAGTTTGGCCATGGGACACCAAGCCTCGGCGATCAAGCACTTGTCGGTGACTGAGGGACTGCAGAGGTTCAGGACCATCTGGACCGCTTTGCATTTCTGGACCCGGACCTTCCATTGGGGGAGCACGGCCACTGCCCGCATGAGCAGCTGCTGAAGGAAGGTTTCCGTCTGAGATACCACCTTTGGGAAAGAAACAGCAACGTTAGAAGATCTAAAAAATGACCATGATGAGTGACCAATAGGAAATAGAGGTTTGGAAAAAAAACATATCCTGATGGGTAATCAATAAATGGTTTCAGAACCAAATTGGCTTTTCCTGGCGAGTTAGGATCTAGTATCATTATTTCACACACACACGCAACTGCGGCGGTCCAGCTCATCTCTGAAGAGCAGGATGACGCATTACACCGGAAAACAACAGCAACCAGATGATAAAAGTGCTGTATCTGAGTCAGACCAGGAAGCATCTGCTACTGGTAATCATGGAATCCAGTACTGTGTCGAGTGATCCATGAACAATAAAAATAAAGTAGTCGTACATCAAAGTGGTTAGCACATTCGCCTGACACGCGAAAGGTCCCCGGTTTGAGACCGGGTAGAAACATATTTTTGTCATGATTGCCGATTGAGCGCAGCTGCGGCGGCTTAATTGGCGCCAACAGCCCGGACAGCTGATTGGCTGTCACTCTCTTTTTAAACCCCCGGCTTACTCTTGGAAGCCGTCAGATCGTTATGCGAACTGTTGCCTTCAGCTCAGTAAGCCTTTTCGTCCGACTCCGTTACTGCCCTGCTTTTTTTTCTGCATAATCTTTGTTGCCAACCTGTTTCCAAACCTGACTACGCCCCGTTCTGCCTGCCTCTTACCTGACCTGTTTCCCCCCGTTACCTGCCTGCCTCCTGCTACCGACCTCGCTTACGAACCCGACACCGCCTTTGATCTCCAGTCCCCGCCAACGACTTGCTATTCCCGCCTGTCTCCGATCCTCCTCGCCAGACACGGAAGTGCCACTTCCGCACCGCTTGCTCCTTTTGTCAGTCATTCATCGAATCATGGAAGCAAGCCTTACTCTCCCTCTTTATCAATAAAAACTGAGAAAACGAGCGCTATCGGGTCCTGTGTCTGTTTCTGGTCTGTGACAATTTTAGCCTGGGGAGGGATGGGTGCCACCAGGCTGTACTTGCCCAAAATACACCACAGGAAATGGTGCCCCTACCACCCTAGTGGTAAAGGGAACCCAAGACCAAAGACAATAAGTGATGGTGCGTAATATTTCACCACTAAAGGTCACAAAGAACAGAGCTGAGCATGTGCATTCCATTGATCGATCTGTACGGACCCGGAGCCGCTGAAAAGAGCAACTAGATGGAGTTGGTCAGAGCTGGTGAAAGTGGGAGAAGCTACTAAAAAGCATGGCCAGCTGGAAGGCAAAACACTGAAGGACGAAGCTGGAGCAGCTCACAGTAGCGGCCAGCGGCGAGCCATAGCCTGCAGCTAAGTGACTAAAATAAGGGGCTAGAAAAGGAAACAGCTGAAAAAAGCGCCAGACATCTGACAATCACAGGACTCCGCAACCATCACATGGAGGGCTCAACTGTGTGCAATAAGTGTTCGTTAAGTTCTAAAAACACCACTGGGACAGGCTACATTCGCAAAATGGTCATTCGGGCTACTGTAATAGTAGGATGGCAGCCAAATATGACAGTCTCCTCATATGGTGTCTTAAGTTGTGTAATACAATTAAAATACCGTAAATTCCGGACTATAAGCCGCTACTTTTTTCCCTAACTTTCGACTCTGCGGCTTATTCTGTGATGCGGCCAATTTATGTCATTTTTCTAACGGCCGCTAGCGGCGTTCGAGTGTTGCTACCATTAACTGCCCTGTCAAACTATATTATTATTATTAAAGCTTTGAAAACTCTCTCGGTGTACTGTCTTTCTTTGTAAATATGTGTAACCCATGTATAATATGTATTTGCAACTGTATATTTTTGTAATGTGTTTATTTGTATTTATTTTAGACACTTATTCTGTGAACGAAAAATGAGGGGCGGAACAAACGCCGAGTTTAAGTGGGGACCGCTAAAGGTGAGGGACAGACAAGGAAAGGAGAGGGGGTCAAAAGTTGGTTAAAGAAAAAGGAGTTGCGTCAGTAAATGTGTTCATCTGATATATTTTTCCCACCCTTACCTTTGGAAATAGACACTTTTTTCCTTGGATTCCTTTCAACGGGACCCGGACTCTGCAGGTCTGCATCAAACCTTAAGTACCGGTATCATTTTCCGTTCATTTTGCCGGCTGTGATTTTTGGACTATGGACTTTAATGAAGGACATTTAGTTTCAATTGCGGGACTTGAAGTCGGGTTCGGGTTAATTTTGTGTTTGTGTTACATGTTTAAATGTGGGCGCATGCGGCTTATATACAGGTGCGGCTTGTGTATGTACAAAATCGGTTTGCCTCTTCAAATGTGGTGGGTGCGGCTTATGATCAGGTGCGCTCTATAGTCCGGAATTTACGGTAGTATCATTTCTACACCTATAAGTCTTTAAAAAAATGAGATAATAGGTACGTTAGTTTTTGCTTGTTGTTTGAATCAATTGTGTCATTTAAATGAATGAAGTACTTTTTACACTACTAGGGGAGACAATATAATACATACTGGGGCTTTAAGGCCACAACAATTGATTAAATGAATAGCTTATGAATTTTCCAAGTAATTCATTTGAATCCTTGCAATGATGACTGTTTTTTTATCCCACTGTTGTTGACTAGTCCAAAAACATCAAAAAATAACCATTGGTTTAACTGCCTCCAATTAGCCCAATTTCTCTTTAGTTTCCCCGTTAATTCCTTGTGGATAGTCAGCAATAACGATTTTCCCTATGGAACATATACAACGAACATAAAATATTACACACTGTCCCTTTAATAGTATACTAGTTAGTTTGTTTCCCAACAGGTGCATAACTCGTTCAATCCCAATGTTGGAATTATGATCAAAGAGTTTAAATTTACATCAAGCCATATCCCCTAGTGGGAGGTGGCCAGAGTAATTTCTGACTCTTTCTGGGAGATTGATAAAGAGGAGGGGATTCCCAGCCCCCTCGCTCAACCCAACTAATGTGTTGGGAGTCATTAGGTGACCAAACCCCCCAATTCCAACCCCTAATACCGAGCGCCAAGCAGGGAGGCAATGGGTACCAATGTTGTAAGTCTTAAGTATGACTCGGTCGAGGCTTGAACCAAAACCTCCCAGTTTCGGGCGGGCGCCCTAACCCCCAAGGCCACCGAGCTGGTTTTAGGTTTTATAAACACAGGAAATCCGTTTTAATATATTGTCAAACAGATGAAGGTAAATGCACCTGTACTCTTCTGGTTTGCAGTATTTAGTGACATTTTTACAAAAGGACTCTGCTCGCACCTTGTTTTGTAACCAATATTCACACACATGAATTGAATCTGCGTGTGTATATTCTGTACAGCCCTTTGAGACTTCTTGTGATTAAACGTGACTGGACTGGGAACGTACGGATTTGATATCTTCAATCCTGCTTTGAAGTCCTTGGAGAATCTCCTCTCTTTCAGCGGTACTCTCGGGATACGTAAACGTCTGTGTGCGGAAGCTGTTGCGAAAAGAAACGGAAAAGTCAACGAGCACCGTGACGTCACTTTCAAAAGAATCGAGACCGATGGACTCACCAGTCGCAAATCTTCTTGACTTTCTGTCCGATCTGCTCCCCCCAGTAGGAAATGAGAAAGACGGTCCACTGCACCATCTCCCCCTGTGGACGAAAGCATTTCCTGTAAGAGTGGTGGACGTTCCCTCCCGAAGTTCCCCCCGCCGCAGACCGTGTCCGGGTGCTCGAGACGTTCCTCCATTTCGCGGAAGTCCACGATGATGTAACCGCGGCACGCTCGCCACAGCAAGCGCTCGAATGAGGGCACCCTCCAGGGGTGCACCACCCCTGCCACAAAACTAAATAGGAGGACATCCCTTATCAGATGCTTTCAAATCATGCATATGAAATTGTTAGAAATAATTCTTTATGGGGGGTGGGGGGGGGGGGTGAAAAGAGACCGGCATTTCCCAAGGGGGCAGATTTACAGTGGAACCTCGCTAGTTCGCGGTTCCACTTTTGCGGGTTCAGAGCTTCGCGGGTCTAAAAAAATATACCTTCTCAATAAAAGCATTTATTGACTTTACGCCATTGAGCGCGAGCTTATGACAACTGAAGACACGGTGTGGACACTCTTATTGTGAAGGGGAGGAGGAGGCCCTGACACAATGCCTAGTCATGGTGAGTTACCGCTTCGCTCACCCTCCCCCTCCTTTAACTCCTCCCACCTCACTCCCTTCTTATGTGGCGCTCAGTTTATCATGGAGGAACTCGGCGACGCGACGTAAGTATATTCTCTTCTGTCACATTTCATCTCAAGTTTGACTTTATTATACCAAAAGCAAGCGGTTGTTTGTACTACCTAAACACGGCTAATTGTCTGTGGTTTCGTGTATTTGTTGTAAAAGCCGTTCGATGCCGCTAGCTAAAGTATGTTGTTATTGTCAGAAGGTAACTCTTTCACTTTCATTAAAATGAACACGGACCATTTTTTGAACTGTTGTTTCCCAAAACGCTTCACAAACACTCATCAAATATCACATTTCCACTGTTTTTATTTTCAATATGTAACCGGTAGTGTTAACAAGCGAAATAAACTGAGGGGTTAATACAATCATACTGAATGCTTCGTAGTGGTTTCGCCGCAGTCCTATTCCGTGTACATACAACATATTTTACAGTTTGTTTTTTTTATAACATGAATTTCACTCTCTCTCTACCCGTATTCTATATGGTGTACTGTATACAGGGGGGGTATACTGTATACCTGTATACCTGTATACGTTTTTTTAAGCATTTTGAAGGGGCGCCGCTACTTCGCGGGTTTTCAGTTTTTGCGGGTGGTCTTGGTCCCCATTAACCGCGATAACCGAGGGATTACTGTAATTTCTTAAATAAATAAACTAAGTGTACTCCATCGAATTAGCCGAATTAAGTGTCGCTCGAGTCTTCGTCGAGCCTCTCTCTCGTTCTTCCTCGATCTTCTCAAGTTCTTCCTCTGCGCACGCCTTTCTCCCAAGCTGGCGTGTCGGCTACTCCCATGGGCGGGCCAGAGAAAAGCCCCCACGTGGCCCCATCATCTCGGAGAAGAGCGTCGGGATGTCTGTCCTTGTGCATCTGGCCTTCTGCGTCAGAGTCCTGTTATCAACAGAACTAAACAAAACATTCGCATTCGGAATGGCGTGACCTGAAGCTCACCCAGTGAAAATCTTCATATGCCCTCGATAAATGTAATTTGTATTTGATCGTACCAAATCCCTTATAGTCAAATGTATAAAATCCTTCAATATGAAAATGAAATTTACTACAGCACATTTGCTGGTTTTTATCTACAGCTCAATGTAAAGTGAAGGATTTTATACATTTGACTCTAAGGGATTTTATACGATTGAATACAAGTTACATTTATTGAGTGCAATGAAAATTTTTACAGAGTGGGCTTCAGGTCACGCTGTTCCAAATACGGAATGTTTTGGTCTGGGGAATTTTGATAACAGGAGTCTGACGGGGGACGGCAGGCAATGTTTGGAGAAGAGGGCCCTGATGACGTAGAAACCCTCGGTGTTGTTTTGAGTTTTTCCAGACATCGAGGCGAGGTGGTGGAGCCGTGTAGCCCACGTGCGGGCTTTCCTGGCAAGCCCATGGGAGGAGCCGGCACACCAGCTTGCGGAAAAAATGTGGGCCGAGGAGAGAAGCAAGAAGATCGAGAGAGGAGGCTTGACAGAGACTCGAGCGACACTAATTCGGCCATATTGGATGGCGTTCACTTAGTTAAATTGTCTAAGAAATTAAATCTGCCCACGTGTGGAAATGCCAGTCTCTTGTTTTGACCTTGAGGCGAGGGGGCTTTCCTGGCACGCCCATGGGAGGAGCCGGCACAGCAGCCGGCGGAAAAAAAACGTGGGCCGGGAGAAGAAAGGCAGAAGATCGCGAGAGGAGGGTTGACAGCGACTCGAGCGGAACTAATTCGGCCAATTCGATAGAGTTTACTTAGTTGAATTATTTAAGAAATTAAATCTGCCCCGTGTGCAAATGCCGGTCTCTTGTCCATATTTCCATCAAGAAACGAGCGCACATTGTTAGGTGAATGTAGGTTGTGTTTGGTTAATGGAGTCAGGTAACTAATTCGAACAATTTGGTAAACAATACATTTTAATATTTTAATTCCAAACAATAGACATCAAATTAAACAAATAAAAACGTGCATAAAAAAAGAACGAAACAACTACAGTTTAACAGTTTAATATGTCTTGCTCCGGTTGTCAGCCCGTCAAACGAACTTCTGCCCCACAAGACGTGGGTTCTGACTCGGTCCTCTTTTGCTGTTGGTATTTCAAGTCCGGTATTGTTCATATTTATTTTTTTCCTTGTATAATTTCGGTTTCCAGTTTTGTTTCTGTCTGTTTTTGTCCCGTTTGTTAGTTTCTCCAGTTTTTGTTCCCGTCTAGTTTCTCCTGTTTATATTAGTTATCGATCTCGTCGGTCAATGGCTTCCCGTCTTTCCACGCAAGACCGGCTGCCTAACGTGCATGACTCCCAATTTCCCGTAAAATAAAGGCTTGTGTCAGAACGTCACGCAATTGGGTCCTGATCCTGTTCTGGTTCATGACAATTTCTGTGTTTTCCAACTCAGATGACTCAATATTAGTAGCACTTGCAGTGGTTATTTAAGTGTAGTACCTTTCAAAAGAGACCAAAATTGTCCATATTATCTAAACAGTTCAAGGAGCACATTCAATTTACTTGGGGGACGTCTTTAGAGTGGGATTTTAGGCAAATTTTACAGGTCAGTTCAGGGGTCAATAAGATACGAGGACATGCACCTGAGGCGGACATCACGGGGGTTGTCAAAAAGGCCGTGGTTCTCCAGGAGAGTCTGAGGCGCCTGCAGAAAAAAAAAACCCACAACAAATGAGGTTAGCCAAAAAATGGGAATTATGACCGATGACGGAGACAGAAGGGTCATGCTGTCAAAACCTGCGAGGCGGTGAGCGAATGCGTCAGGGTCAGAACTCCTCTGTACTGGCACAGTTGAGTCAGTTGGGCACCGAGACTGTCTCTGTTCCTGGACACCTGGTTAGAAAAACATGCAATCCTTTTAAGGGGAGTTTGAAAACGTGAAAAATGAGAGAAAATAGGACACGTTTTTTGCATAATTTCTATATATTATATAGTGTTTGGAATTTAATATTGAAATGTACCGTTTACCAAATTGTTCGAATTAGTTATCCGACTCCATTAACCAAACACAAGCTACATTCTCCTAAAAATGCGCGCTCGTTTCTTGATGGAAATATGGACAAGAGACCGGCATTTCCACACGTGGGCAAATTTAATTTCTTAAATAATTTAACTAAGTGAACTCTATCGAATTAGTTCCGCTCAAGTCTCCGTCAAGCCTCCTCTTTCGATCTTTTGCCTTTCTTCTCCCGGCCCACGTTTTTTTTCCGCAGGCTGCTGTGCCGGCTCCTCCCATGGGCGTGCCAGGAAAGCCCCCTCGCCTCGAGGTCAAAACATCCGAGCGTTTCTACGTCACCAGGGCCGTCTGCGTCGAGAAGTGCTGATTATCTTATCAGCCCTTTGTCCCAGTTCCCCGCTGTTCCTGTAAACATCATTCTCCACTAGGTTGCATTGACCTCGCCCCACAGCTCAGCCAGTGAATACCTTTTGCATTTAAATGTCATTTGTATTTGATTGTACAAAATCCTTTGAGCTGCCCTCTACGCTAACTTTACACCCTTTTTTTTTTCCTTGATTTCAAAGCGTGCTCTATCGAGTCAGACAGCCAGGAATCACAGAATGGAAATAATTTCAAGCATTTGTGAGCACTTTATGTTCCGCAGGTTGGAGAGCGTTCTCCATCCGGGCCCCGGTGCTGTGGAATGCTCTTCCCCCTGAGATCCGATCTGCAACCTCAGTGGAAATGTTTAAATCTAAGCTTAAAGCACACTTCTACTCTATAGCATATGAATAACCTATACTTTTGTGGACAATATCTCTATTATTTGTATTTGCAACATCCTTTGCTGTCTGGTAATCCTGAAAGGGGATACCACATGTGCGGTCCCTTCTCAAGGTTTCTCCATTTTCCTCACGTTGAGGTTTTTGAGTTTTTCCTTGCCCTCATGTTGGTTCCAGATCAGGGGATGGTGTAATAATGGTTTGAAATAATAGTCTGTGCAATAATCTGTGCAGCCCTTTGAGACTCTTTGTGATTAAGGTCAATACAAATAAAAATGACTTGACTACCCAAAATTCACGCATTTTCTTGACCTTGAACACAACACTAAAATTCAAGGATTTCAAGCACCCGTACGAACCCTGATATTATTTTGACTGGGCGTGCCATTGAAAATAAATTGAGACTAAATTACTCAGGTACCCCAGCACATGGAATATATCGGAACCCATCTGCATGATTGTGGGGAGAAACACTACACATTCTGTGCTAAATTGAAAAAAAAATGCTCTTTTTGAAAAGCCCTTTAAAAAAAAAACTAAAAAAAAAAACAAAAACAAAGTTTGTTTCCTGCCCAACCCACCTCACGCAGCTCTCTGGCCAACCTCTCGCTTTCCTCCTCGATGGTGATGAGCTCTCGGGGCTGGGGGGCCGAAGGTGTCGGACAAGGTAGGGGGAGAGGGCCCTTTAACGGGGGGGACATGGACCGATTGATCTGCTGCTCCAGGAATGCTAGGAGGGTCGACAAAACCGATCAAAACAGCTTGAAAAGACATGAAAACTTTGCAGTTTGCTTTACTATGATACGTTTCGTTTACTGTAGATTCTGGACTATAAGCTGCACACCATTGTAAGCCACAACAAATACATTTTTTTGAAGAAAACACCATCCATTTCATACACAAGCCGTGCCTGATTATAAGCCGCACGTGCCCACGTTGAATCGTGAGATATTTACAAAGAAACATAGTAGGTCGACCGATAATGGACGCCTCAATTATCGCCACAGATATTTGTTTGTTTTGACGGATATCGGTATCGCCAGGTGCGCATGCAAGTATCCCAGCATGCTCTTCGTGTCACCCTCACCCTCTGAATTTGTGGAAAGGAATCACTCGAGAAAGGTGTTGACAAGTTTGGCTATTGTTCATTAAGAGGTCTGCCTCGCCCATTTCCGACAGATTGTCATAAGTCAGCAAAACCAGACATCATTGGATCAGTTTTCAATAAACCAGAGGCAAAAAGGTAAATGAATATTGTGATTATTTCCTCATTTTACGTTTATTGTGCGGCGATATAACTTTAACATGTATTATTTTCATGTATTGATGCTCTTCTATGATTTGTTTGAAAAATATATTGTACTTTTGCGGCGCTTGGAACGGGCTAGCACATTTACATTCAAAATTTGGCTCTACTTATAAAGTTTCCCAGGTTACGAAGCTACTCACAGAACGAAATAAATTTGTCAGTAGAGATACCAGTCTGTCCTGTTTATGAGATAATACATGTGTCTGTTTGTTTTTTATCAATAGTGTTGTGATTAAATTAAAGTGCTACACATCATGAGGGGTCTATTTAATACACAATGGGGCTTCAAAATTAATGTGATTTGCTGGACTTTTTCTCATAAGTGAAGTATACCCATGATCAAGGTTCCCTCTAAGGTGCGTGTGTGCGCAATTGCGCACCGCCCAGAGCTTTTCCGCGCACAAGAAAATCTAGCCAGCTCACAAAAATGAGGGATCAAAATTGCTGATTATAAAGCGAATTAAGTCAAAGTTGCGGTGCATGAAGGTAAAAATACACAGGTTTCCCTGACGCTGTGTTCTAAATGCGGTATTTTGAAGTCAAGGTCGAAGTAGAACGACGTTGAGTAAAGTCAGTAGAGTTTTTCGAGAACCGGCTTCTTCGGCTCGGCTCACTAAAAAGAAACCGGCTCTTTCGGGGCCAAAACGGCTCTTCAGGTTGTTTTTGCTTCTTTAATCCCTACACGACCAAATGTTATGTAAAATTATGCACAAAATGACTTAAAGGAAGGGGGGAATAGAACGAAAAAGAAAAAAATACCAAAATGAAAAATTTGTGAAAAGCTGAGAAAAAAAGAAACAAAAGGAAGAGGAAAAAAGAAGGAAAACTTCAGAAAAAAACAGAAGAAAAAGAAACAAAGGAAAAAAAGTAAAAGGAGAACAAAAAGAAAAAGTAACAGCTAGGAAAAAATAAACAAAATGATTTTTTTTAGGAATTAAAAAAATATAGAAAAACAGGAAAAAGAAGAAAAAGTTTGTGTTGCATTCAAATAATTTCCAATGATACCAAGTCAATCTTGTTGCCAACATTGTACTTCCACTAAAATAATGTGATTAAATACAGTTCTGTATCGTGCAACCGACTCAATAAGCCCCCCAAAATCTTAGTATTATGAGACAAAAGATACCAGGAAAAAAAAGAAATGGATATCTTGTAAAAGAATTGTAAAAACAAATGATGTTTGTAGGCAATCGTACATGAGTCAATTCATTCAAAAGTGAAAAATAATTTTGCCTTGCCGGAAACTCAAGTTTTGGACATGTTTGATAATGACTTAGTGGCCACACTTGGGATTGCTGTTGCTCACTGTTGTTTCAAGCGTTGCTCACCCACTTTGTGTGAACACTCAGACCCCTGGAAAATTAGAGGGAACATTGCCCATGATGGCAAATACAGGTCTTTATCGTTTTATGAGAGAGAACTTGCACAACTGGTGGTTGGTGGACTAAATACTTTTTTACCGGTTGCCAATGTAATCAACTAAGATTCACAGAATGAATAATGTCAGTATGTTATTAGAGTCTTAAAAGGTAAATACTTACAAAACGTTTTCTCAAGCTCCTCGCATCGTCTCACTTCCCCGACAAATTTCCTCTGAAAGGCGTTGACGTTGGGATTTAACTGAGGAAAGAGGAAGAATGGCTTAAAGTATTCATAGGATCACAAGGGGAAGCGTTTGGTGACTAAAAGCCAACGTCTCGGAAACAATTTACACATGATGCATCGTGACATGTGAAGAATCCGATTTGAGCGCTGTTTAAAGACAAGCACTTTTTGGTTAATGATCTATGGAATGAGGACGGAAGAGACGTGACCCACGGGACGGATAATTCCATTTCATTTGCACAATGTGTAACAGTGTTGGAGGCCGGGCGGCGAAATCTGGTCTCTCTGAAGACCTTAATTGTGTCTCACATCTCTGAACTCCACCAGGCCCAGCTCCCCCAACTCGCTGACGCAGTTGTAGGCCGACCCGGACTGGAGGAAGAGCTGCACCAGGCAGACTTCTTCGCTGCGGAACATGGCCCCGATGGCTGCCTAGAAAAATGGAAAAACAGAAATGAATAGTCTGTTAGTCAACTCTTGCAAACTTGGTCTAGTACCAGTTTGTAGATTTATTTTGTTATTTGTTGGTATCAGATTGGTAAATGCACTACTTTGACCAAATAGGAAGCTTTGAGTACAAAAGGTACAAAATGCTGCAGCGAGGCTTTTGACCAAGACAAGAAAGTTTGATCACATGACCCCGATTTTAGCGAACCTGCATTGGCTCCCTGCTAGCTTAAGATGTGAGTTTAGGGTTCTGTTGGTAGTATACAAAATCATGCATGGACTTGCTCCCTTATCTCTTTTAGATTTAATCCAACCCATATGATCCGGTCCGGAGCCTTCACTCTGAAAATGCTGGTCTACGAGTGATCCCAAGAGCCAAGAAGAAATCCGCAGGTTGGAGAGCAATCTCCATTCAGGCCCCGATGTTGTAGAATGCTCTTCCCCCTGAGATTTGATCTGCAACCTCAGTGGAAATGTTTGAATCTAGGCTTAAAACACAATTCTATTCTAAAGTCAAGTCAAGTCATGTTTATTTGTTTGGCCCTTAATCACAAAGAGTCTCAAGAGGCTGCACAGACCACAGATTGTTCCAAACCACAAACTATTATGACACCATCCCCTGATCTAAAACCTACAGGAGGGCAAGGAAAACTCTTAAAAACCTCAGTCAAGTCATGTTTATTTGTTTGGCCCTTAATCACAAAGAGTTTCAAAAGGCTGCACACTCCACAGATCATTGCAAACCACAGACTATAACATATGAATAACCTATATTTCATGTTGACAATATCTGTGTATTATTTGTAATTGCAACATCCATTGCAGTCGGGTCATCCTGGAAAGGAGATGACCTCATGTGCGGTCCCTTCAAGGTTTCTTCATTTTCCTCATGTTAAGGATTTTGAGTTTTTCCTTGCCCTCATGTTGGTTTTAGATCCGGGGATGGTGTCCTAATAGTCTGTGGTTTGCAATAATCTGTGGTCTGTGCAGCCCTTTGAGACTCTTTGTGATTAAGGGGCGTCACAAATAAACATGACTTGACTTTGACTTTCATCGACACGGTGTAACGACAATAAAGGCTTTTTATTCGATTTTTGGGGGGAGAATGATCAACAGTAGGGATTTAACTTCAAAAAGAGACCAAAACTATGCTGATACACCAAATGGTTCTAGTTCAGCTTTACTTTGGGTGCACCATTTTAAAATAGAACAGAATAGAATACCTCTATTTTCCTTACACAGAATGTCATTAAATTCAAAGCAGCACCCTATAGTGCACATAGACAGATATGATTGAGAGTAACATAGAATTTAAAAGTAGAGCAATTACCAATATGCTCAAACATATACCTAATTTCTTGCAACACAAAAACGGAACACAATATAAAAACCTAATAGGCAGCAACTGAGAAAGCAGCGATCAATGATAAATGTCGGTTATTTACAGATCATCTGTTATTATCAATGGGCATTAGCAGTGTCTGAAACTCATGAGAAAAAGTTAGCGGCCACCAGGGGGCAGACAACTCTGAAAAGTTGCTTCCCCAGCCATAATGTTGCCTGCCACATTTTTCACAACTTGGAACACAATAAGACGACTCATAGCAAAAAAAAAACCCCCTGTTGTTGCAAAGTATTAAGGATTGATAATCAGAATATAAAACAGAACAGTACTGTAAAATTAAGTTTATTATAAATCTTCTTATAACATTCATTGCATGACATGGCTGTTTTCCATCTGCCATCAGTATGTACCTGTATTGACTCATCTTCATTCATACAATGTTTGCTACAAGCCACGTGAACTCCTCTTTCCACGATGCTTTTTATGTACGTTTACGTTTTCTAACGTCATACATTTTGTTTGCTTCTTTTGAATCTTTCTTCTGGGGCTGAGGTTTTGGCTTGATTCCTAACCACTTCTCCATTTTTCTTGTGTTTTCTGTGCGTCTGCTACAAGCCACGTGAACTCCTCTTTCCACGAGGCTTTTATGTACGTTTACGTTTTGTAGCGTCATCAATTTAGTTCGCTTCTTTTGAATCTCTCTTCTAAGGCAGAGGTTTTGGCTTGATTCCTAACCACTTCTCCATTTTTCTCGTGTTCTCTGTGCGTCTGCTTTGGAAAATGATATGCAAATGCACGACCTTATAACACTCGGGAAAGTCCGGAAGCACCAAGTTATTCGAAGCGGAGTTCCGATTGGCTGCCGAGTATACAAATTGCCAAACGAACCGAAATTTCCAAACCAAACGAAGATTTGGAAAACTGAATAAATCAAACGTTTGATTTGAAAAAAATTATTTTGTTTTTTCTTTTCTTTCCTTCTTTCTTGAAAAAGTTGTCGGCCGCCCGGGCGGAGACAGACACTAGCATTAGGCATTCAGGTGAAAATACTACGTAGTATTTCATAAGGTTAAAATAAATAATACAACTTCACACATCAGAAGAATATCTTACATTTTCGATTCAACACAAACAAAAGAAATGTCCTGATATTAAAGGTGTTGGGGGGGCTGGATTTAGAGGATTTATCACCCAAAATGTATACAATTAATAACAGATTATAAAAATACAGAGGACAAATAACTTGATAATTGATTAGTTGTCAATCAAATCAATGAGTTGTTGATACTTGACACATCACTTTGAGGTACGACTGAACTATATAAAGAAAGGAGGGGATGTATGTATAAGAAAGGAGGGGGATGTGTATTTAAACTACAAAATCAACAGAAAACATTGTGTTTGATTTTGTACTTAACATTTCAAAGGGTGTACTTCTTTTCTTTTTCTCATGTACAGTACTCACACCAGTAGATCGATTTTGCGGAGTTTTTTGATGGTGAGCCTATTTTAAGTATTCTGACATTTATTTAAATAGTATCTACGCGCTTTCACCCTTTTGTTTTTGTAAAAAAAAAAAATTGAAGTAAACATGTACTCCCGGAAGACCCCCTGGATACGCCGACCCCGCCATTTTCCCCCACTTTACGACAGCAACCACAAATTGTTAAGACACTGTGCGTCACAAGACTTGCAGTGTAAATAGGGAGAATCAAAATCACCGTAACCATGGAACAAAGTCAAGTCAAGTCATTTTTATTTGTATAGCCCTAAATCACGAAGAAAAGCTAAGAAATAGGAAGAAGGTGCAGAAATCCCCACACTTGGCTGTTGCTCAGCCATAACCATTTTTTGAGGACACAAAAAAAACTCAGAAAATCTGATTTTTAATTTGCCGTCTCCTACCGTTTTTGCATCCGCCCACTACTCCACTCCGCCAGCTTTACACAAGTCGCACTTAAAGAAAATACAGTTTCTATTTTCCTTTACGTGTATATTTATTTATAATGTTAATAAATCAATAATACATATACCACATTTAAGAAGTACTTAGTATTACCATTTTTTTACTTTATAATAATAATAATAATAATAATTTCCTTTGTATTGTCATTCTTTGTAACAATGTACACAGAACGAAATGTCGATACACCTGACCCGTTGTAGCGAGCCGATGCAGCCGCAGCCAACAGAGGGCGCCGCCATTTTACCAATTAGGTATGACTCGGCCGAGGCGCGAACCAGCGACCTCCCAGTCTCAAAGCGGGCACACTACCATCTAGGCTACTTAATGTTTTTATTCATGGTAATGGGAGTTTGGAATGCATTATACAGATTACGTGTACGAGGGAAAACACTAATTTCAGAGTTAGTACACCTTCACAGTCAAATTCAAGCACCTTTCAAGCACTTTACAAGACATTTTCCAATTTTGTCATTTCTCATGATAATAGAATAGAATAGAATATGCCTATATTGTCATTGTTTCAACATGGGATATATTGTAACAACGAAATTGGACGACTCCAGTTCCGCATTTACAGTGAGGATAAGGAAACAAAGAGATAAAGGAACAAAGAACATGTTTTAACTGTCTTTGTTGTAAATAGGCTCTGCTTCCTCCGGAGGGGGGGGGGGGGGTGATAAGGGGGGTGAGGGACAAACAGAAATGGTGGATCCAACTGGATGTTTGATCTTACAGTACACACAGTCCAGTGTTTTTTCCCGAATTGCTTAGTCCACGTATTGAATGGATTTGGGAAGTACAGTCCATAAACATGCCCGATTAAAGTCGCCGGCGACCATACAAACTTATGCCAGCTGCCATTTATCACAAGATAAAAAGAAATGCAATGGCAAAGCAAAGCCACCAGTGAGCAATATTGGCAGCATTTTAGACGAACTCGATTCATTTTTCTTCATTTAATGTGTGGTCTATTAAGTCAGACTGCCGGGAATTTTGACAACAATTTCAAACATTTATTAGCACTTCACTCAAAGTTCGAGCAATTTTCAAATCTTGTAAATGCAGCATTAAAATTCAAACATTTTCAAGGATTCTTCCACCAGAGCAGCCCTGTCAGAGTCATTTTTAAGGAAACATGATTTATTTTTCTTCAATTTATGCGCGGTCTATTGAGTCGGACTCTCGGGAAACGTGGCAACAATTTCAAGCTTTGAGAATCACTTCACCCGAAATTCAAGCACTTTCCGATCCTTGTAAACACTAGCGCTGCACAATCGACTGAAATCTAATCGAAATCTAATCCATTCAGAAAACATGCATGTCAGGTTAATGGGACGTTCAAAATTGTCCCTAGGTGTTAATGAGCGAGTGACTTGTCTGTCTCTGTGTGCCCTGCGAATGGCTGGTAACCGGTTCAGGATGTCCCCTGCCCGAAAGACAGCTGGGATGGATGGATAGTTCAAGGAGATTTTTCTATATTTTTAACACCGTGGCGGATCATTTTGACCAGAGGACAACAGGTCTCACAAAAAAATGCACTTTTATTTTGAAATTGCAATACTGGTGTTAAACGTAGAGCGCTTGTCTTGGGATCAAGACGTCGCAGGTTCGATTCCCAGCTCCTCTGTGTTATATGTCTAAGTATCCTTGGGCAAGACACTGAATCCCAAATGCCCTCAATAAACAGTTAGACACCTTGCGTGGCTGATGCTGCTATCGGTGTGTGAGTTTGTGTGAATGGGTAAGTGTGAAGCACATTGTAAAGCTCTTTGGGAGGTATTCATTGACTTGAAAAGCGCTATATAAATGCAGACCACTTACCATTTAATAATCTCCCCCCTCCCCAAAATAAAAAACAGGCAGTCCTAGTAAACACAACATTAAAATTCAAACATGTTCAAGGATTTCAAGCATTCGTACAAACCCTGTAAAACCTATTGGTGTAAAGGGGGGATTCTACTACTACTAAAAAAATATAGAAGAGAAAATAACATAGACCCAACAAACGATATTGTTACTAAGGGACAAACTTTTTCGGTGCCTTTGAATTTAAAGTCCTTGTCGTTTTATGTTTTTATCTGCGTATTTTAATTAGCGTCAAGACAATATAGAGATGGTTTGAATATGTGAAACAGAAGAGCGCGGTGATTTTCAATTTAAAACGGCAAAAAATAACATTATTTTTCAATTACACCAAAACTTTAAGCAGAGTTTCCAACCGTGACTCATATTTTCCATTTATTTTTCTTTGTCACGCCAAATGTATTTAAAAAGCGAAAGAACGTTACAAAATAACGGAAATTGAATGTATCATTAGGAGGAACTATTTTAAATCGAAGTTCGATTAATCAGGACTGTTTACTCACAAACGGGAACTTTGTGTCCGTTTCATGTAAATAACTTGAATGAGCTCACCGTTACAGTTTGTAGCTAAATTCCAGCGACGACGAGGCACTTTAATTGAGAAAACGTCCCCCGCCGTCGAGTGTCAACCGGGTCTCAAGCGGCGTCGTGAAGAAGCCCAACTTGAGTGATTTGGACTCCCATCTCACTTCCCGTTTGGAAAGTCACGTTACTGCGGTCTCACGTGATTCTCGGCCCGCTACCGCGAGATTTCAGCTCGGGATTTTAAACGCTAGCAAAGGGCGCCATCTTTTACCGAATGTTTTTTTTTACTTTTAAATTAAGAACAAAAGCATCCACATTTTTGTACAAAAATTGCAATGCAACGTTGCGTAAAATTATGACCGTGGTCAGGGTTCATACGGGTGCTTGAAAATCCTTGAATTTGAGTGTTTTCAAGGTGTCCTCGTCTGCTTGAATTACGGGTGGAGTGTTGGAAAGTGCTGGAAATTGTTGCCATGTTTCTTGGCAGTCTGACTTTTTAGACCATGCAATAAATGAAGATTTTTTTTTAATGGGTGAATATTACAACAACATGCCTGCTCTGGTGGCTTGTCATTACGGCGTGATCACGTGAAGCGTCACCGCCTCCTACTGGTCATACCCAAGAGTACAACTCAATTTTGGGTTAGGCTCACCAAGAAGAGTTAGCTTTTAAGGCTCCTCCAAGTCTCCGCAGATTTTTGTTTTAATAATATATTAGCAATTATAATAAAACATTATGTACCAAACTAGTACGTAGTTACTAAAGTCAAATATTTTTGCAGGGGAGCTCTGCAAAACGCATTTCAAGTCATGGTCAAATGGCTGTACAGACTACTTTATTATTACACCATCCTTTGATCTAAAACCTACATGAGGGCAAGGAAAACTCAAAAACCTCAAGTCAAGTCATGTTTGTGACACCCTTAATTCCAAGGAGTCTCAAAGGGCTGCACAGACTACTACAAACTAGAGACTATTATTACAGCATCCCATGATCTAAAACCGACACGCGGGCAAGGAAAAACTCAAAAACCTCAGCATGGGGAATATGAAGAAACCTTGAGGGGACTGCACATGAGGTCATCCCCCTTCCAAGATGACCAGGCTGCAATCGATGTTGAATTAAAAAAATCACAAAATTAAAATATAAAACAAAGTATAATATGAATTTAAAAAAATTAAAATATTCACAGATACACAAAAAAAGAAGCTTTTTACACGCTGAACAGATTTAAAGCCAACAACACAAAAACCCTAAAAATGCACAATAATAAAATATTAATTAAAATATCAATGCTTCAGTGCTATAAATGATAAAATGCAAAAAAAAGTCAACTATTTACAATTCTATTTGAACCAATTAAAACACAAATCCTCTGAAAAACACACTAACAATAGAATTGTAAAACAAAAGCAAAATACCATCACTCTCCAAGTTTGAATGATTGAATGCACTCTGCTTCAGAGCAATCAATATCATTACAAGGAGTAAAAATTTGACTCATTTTTCTTTCATATTCAACTCTCTTATTACCCACCACCTATCGAGCCTTTATTGTGTTTGTAAACAAGTTTGATGTATTAAATTGTTGAAGCAGAATGGCGGAATTCATGTCAGTCTATAGCTGCCCATTGACGCAGATTGTAGTTCATAGATAGGAACACCTAAAAATAGCAGAAAGTACTCGCTAGCAGAAAGATATTGATTTTCTTTTCGTCATCAAAGTAAAAAAGAAACTTTTTTCATCAGTGCTGAATTTCTTCCTTTGAAGCTACTCAAGTCAAGTTTATTTGTGACGCCCTTAATCACAAAGAGTCTTAAAGGGCTGCACAGATCAAAGACTATGATGACACCATCCCCTGATCTAAAACCTACATGAGGGCAAAGGAAAACTCAAAACCTCAGCATGAGTCAAGTCATGTTTATTTGTGACGCCCTTAATAGCTAAGATTCTCAAATGGCTGCACAGACTACAGATAATTGCAAACCAAAGACTATGATGACACCATCCCCTGATCTAAAACCCACATGAAGGCAAGGGAAAACTCAAAACCTCAGCATGAGAAAGTCAATAAAGTTGCAAGGGCATCAACAAATACACAGACATCAACATGAAATATAGGTCATTCATAACCTATAGAATATGTGGACCTAGAGTTGAGTGGAGCGGGCCCGGTCCGTGCTTTTCCTCCTGAAGACCAGTATGACCCCATTTGTTTTTTGTGGTGCTGATCCACATGGTTGCGCGTTGAACGCTTAAAGTGTGGGTCACATCGTTGCCTTATAGCAGGGGTCAGCAACCTTTTTGGTTTGGAGTGCCACTCTAAAAATTTCCGTGTAAATCAGTGTGCTCTCGAGGCATAACACACAAATACGGTCCTTTTTTTTTTGCAAAAAAGCCCCAGTCATCCGTCCTCGCTGGCTGGAAAGACCGATTTTTTTTTCGCTAGAGGAGCTGTCATGATTCATTCATTTATCGGTGTTTCTCTGGCTGCGTTATAACACGGATCTCTCCTCTGCGAAGCGCCGCGCAGACACACACAGAGCAGAGGCGCTACAGTAAAGCCCCTAAACAACACGGCGCGCAACTGAAAATGTCTAAAATTTAGGTAAAAATGTGCATTTTTTTCAAAATAATCATTATTTTTATTATTTTGCCGTGCGCTTGCGTTCCACTGGTTAACCCCTCGCGTGCCACTGCTGGCACGCGTGTCATAGGTTGCCAACCCCTGCCTTATAGAGTAAGAAGTCTTTTGGTCTGTGTTACCATGTGTCGCTAATCCTTTGTATTGAATTTCCCAAAGAAAAATGAATAGTCTGCTTACTAGTTCAACTTGGCTGGATTGATTGTTTTTATTTTATAGAACGGGGACAAAAAACAACAAAAAAGGATTTTTTTAAAAATGAGTTTCTGTCAGATTTTAATATTTGGAACAAGAAGCGAGACATTTTAAAATAGATTCAAACACCATCAAGTTGCACCGGATGTTTTTTTTTCCAATATCAAGAGAGTCTGTATTTGGGAAATGACATTCAAAATATATTACTGCAAAAGGGGCAAATTGTGAAACACACACGTTTGATTAGCCATCATCAAAGTCAACAGAATTTAATAACTGAAAATAGGAAAAGGGTAAACATTTTCAAACACAATTGAACTACGAATGCACCTTTGAACCATTTCAACAAGAAGACAAGTTTTTCTATTTTTGTTTAAACGTTTCACCTCACCTATGAGCCTACACTCCCACAAACACACATAAAAGACGGTTGAAATCGGGGAGGCTAGAAAAATAAACTCAGACATGATGTTCTTGTCTCTTCAATTCACATTATTTGACTGACACCGCACAAAATAGATTGAAATTATGCTGCTGAGCTTCCAATTCAACTTTTGTTTCGTGCGCATAGAGACTAACAATATAAAAGCAGAGTTAGCAGTGTTTTGTTTTTTTTAACTCCAATGACACGACTATGCAAAGTCTGTATGGAAAATCTCTGTTCTCCCTCAGTTATAATCACCTTTCTATTGTAAACTGTAAAATTTCAGACTTCGGTCCATTCCCGCGGAGCTCAGGAAACGAGCGTTCTCTCCGAAGGACACTCCGCTGACCAAACCGGTGTGATCTAAAAATGAAAAAAAAACAGCATTAAATTATTTCATGTTTAGTAGGAAGACAATAAAAATTTGCTACACAAAAATGTCCAGATGTACATAATCATTCGGAAAAACGAAAAAAATCTAAGTGAAAAGGCTTCTGAGTGGTTTGGTGACGTCACCAATAAGGTGAGGCGAGTCATGTGAAGCTGGCCTTCATTCGGGGCGGGGTTGCGCACGATACAGGTACCGTAAATTCCGGACTATAGAGCGAACCTGATTATAAGCCGCACCCACCACATTTTAAGAGGAAAACCGATTTTGTACATACACAAGCCGCACCTGTATATAAGCCGCATGCGCCCACATTTAAACATGTAACACAAACACAAAATTACCCAAACCCGACTTTAAGTCCCGCGATTGAAACTAAATGTCCTTCATTAAAGTCCACAGTCCAAAAATCACAGCCGGCAAGAAAAATGGAAAATGATACTGGTACTCAAAGTTTGATGCAGACCTGCAAAGTCCAGGTCCCGTTGAAAGTAATCCAAGGAAAAACGTGTATAGTTCCAAAGGTAAGGGTGGGAAAAATATATCAGATGAACACATTTAGTCACGCAACTCCTTTTTCTTTAACCAACTTTTTATCCCCTCTTCTTTCCTTGTCCGTCCGTCCCTCACCTTTAGCGGTACCCACTTAAACTCGGCACCCCGCGTTTGTTCCGCCCCTCATTTTTCGTTCACCCGTGCAAAACATATCAGAATAAATGTCTAAAAGAAATACAAATAAATACATTACAAAAATATACGGTTGTAAATAATTATTATACATGAGTTACACATATTTAGAAAGAAAGACGGTACACCGAGAGTTTTCAAAGCTTTAATAATAATAATATAGCCTTGACAGGGCAGTTAATGGTAGCAACACTCAAGCGTCGCTAGCGGCCGTTAGAAAAATGACATAAATTGGCCGCATCACTGAATAAGCCGCAGGGTTGAAAGTTAGGGAAAAAAGTAGCGGCTTGTAGTCTGGAATTTACGGTATATGTTTTTCGTTTTTGCAGAGTTTTAACCAACAAAACATGATCTCAAAAGGTCCCCTGTTTTTGCTAGCTTGTAATTGAACTTTGGCTAATCTTTACATGCTAACACTACAGAACTAACTTACTACAATTGATTACCGTAAATTCCGGACTATAAGCCGCTACTTTTTCTCCAAACCTTCAACCCTGCGGCTTATTCAGTGATGCGGCCAATTTATGTCATTTTTCTAACGGCTGCCAGCGGCGCTCGAGTACAAAAGGTAAGATTTAGACCGGTGGAATGTATGCGCCGAGGAAGACTGCAACTTCTTAGCTTGTGCACGAATTAAATTAGCAAAGACATATCCTCATCATGCAAATTGCAAAAAGAAAGGCACATGACGTAGCTTTCAAGCTAAAGGCAAACGAGCGTGTTGCTAGCGTGATTTTGAATAAGGGAGCGTGAGGCGACGTCTATATGACAATGTCTCTTTCCCATTTTGGGGAAGACGACTTTGACCTCAGTTATAAGTAGGAAGATGAAGACGGTTTACCGTGACTTCTACAAGTACGGTATGTTTTTTTTAACAGACTCGTTTACTGTGTTGCGAGCGTGTTGCTAGTAGCGTTTTGCTACCCTTCACAGGCAGGGGTTGGGATGAAAGTTATAATATTATAATTAAAGCTTTGAAAACTCTCTTGGTGTACCGTCTTTCTTTGTAAATATGTGTAACCGATGTATAATATGTATTTGCACCTGTATATTTTTGTAATGTATTTATTTGAGAGACTTATTCTGATACGTTTTGCAAATTAAATAAGAGGGGAGTGTTGTGGTAAATACACTTGCATTTGTAGAATAGATTTGCATACATGTAGAAATTTAGAAAGACTTGCTTACAGTTGTGGGAAAAGGTCGTGTTGACATCAGTTCGGGAAATTCTTGGCAGACAATTAAGTTTCCTTGAAGATAGAGTGCAAGGAACGGGAGTCTCTGTATAAACTGACCTCAGGTTGTTTGGAGGAGACGAATGAGAAAAACAAAATTCCGAACTGGATACGTGATACCGGACCGCCTTTTGGGGTGTACTCAATTGAAGCTTTAAAAACATTGTCATGTCCCGAGCTCTCTGAGACCTTCATTGACGCATCAATAAAGTTGTATCTCCCTCCTACGAAGCTGGCTTCTGTCCATTTTCCTTATCCACATATGAGAAGACTTTTCTCTCGATTATCGAACCTGCAATTTCCCCAACAGGAGGAGCAAACGCGGGCTGACGGGAAGCGGGGTAAAGGTGAGAGACCTGTTGTCGCGGCGGACAATAGTGGATATATATTTTTCCCACCCTTACCTTTGGAAATATACACTTTTTTCCTTGGATTAGTTTCAACGGGTACTCGGACTCTGCAGGTCTGCATCAAACATTAAGTACCGGTATCATTTTCTATTCATTTTGCCGGCTGTGATTTTTGGACTGTGGACTTTAATGAAGGACATTTAGTTTCAATCGCGGGACTTCAAGTCAGGTTTGGGCTAATTTTGTGATTGTGTTACATGTTTTAATGTGGGCGCATGCGGCTTATATACAGGTGCGGCTTGTGTAAGCCCAAAATCGGTTTTCCTTCTAAAATGTGGTGGGTGCGGCTTATAATCAGGTGCGCTCTATAGTCCAGAATTTACGGTAGTTGTCTATGAATGCATACTTTTGTTGTCATTATACAAAAGTAAAACAATATTGCACTGAAAGGAAAGTCAGTCAAAAAGTATAAAGATAAAAATGTGAAAAATATTATAGAGAACATCATAATACCTAGTAGGAGTGCAAAGGAAAATATTCTGCCCAAAAATGGACCAAAAAAGGCCCCTGAAAGTTGTGATGACGTCACGTCTAAGGTGGAGTGAGTCTTGTGAAGCCGGCTTTTACTCGGGGGCAAATTCATGCATAGTGTGGCTACATGTTTTTCAATTTGCACACAAGAAAGGGAGTTCTGCCTCTTAACCAAAAAACATGAAGCTAAGTATAGCAAAACTCTAATTTACTATCATTACTGTTTTACTATGTCAAATATACAAGTGCCACCTGTTTGTTGCATTAGCCTGCTGACTAACGCACTACCATCAATCATTGATTCTCTCTTACTCCCGTTTCCTTCTGACTAATGACTCTCCTGTCCAGTCAAAACTAAAATACAGCAAAATAAGTACTTAAAAAGGTGAGAGCCTGATTGTGAAGTGTAGAAGTTACAAACAGTATTTTATTATAATGTGTCACTTTTTTACTGAGTTCAATGAACTTCTTTGCTTAATATCCATTTCAGATCTCCCAACCCTAATTTGGAACCTTAAAACCTGTTTAAAACCTTAACTTACAGCCTAAACCCTAAACCTAACTCCAGCTGTACCCCTGACACCAATCCTCTTTCAAACCGTAGTTCATTTTGGGGCCCCTCATTCAGTTTAGAACGCCAATATGGACCTCAAACTATAGTTCATAACCCTAAACCTACACCTAACTCTAGCTGTAACAATAGCCCCAACCCTATTTCTGGCCCCCAAATTCAGTTTAATACCTTAATAGAGAGCCTAAACTTTAGTCTCCAACTCTAGCCCCAAACCTTTTTGGAACCATAAGCTTAAAACCCTTATTTGAACACCTGACCTCAGAATCATCTTAACAATATCAAGCATTTACAAGCACTTAATCTAAAAATTCATCCAAATCTTAAGTCTCCAACTCTAGCCTTATTTCGGAACCCTAAAATCAGTTTAAGTCCCTAACCATAGGCCCACACCTTACCCTAGCTGTAACCCTAGCCATAACCCAGTTTCAAACCGTAACCCTAGCTCCAAACAAATTTTGGGACCATCCTTTCAGTTTAGAACCCTGATATGGAGCTCAAACTATTGTTTATAACCCTATATCTACACCTAACTCTAGCTGTAACACTAGCCCCAAATTCAATTTAATACCTTAAAAGAGAGCCTAAACTTTAGTCTCTAACTCTAGCCCCCATCCTTTTTGGAACCATAAGTTTAAAACCCTTTTTGAACATCTGACCTCAGAAAAATGTCAACAATATCAAGCATTTACAAGCACTTAATCTAAAAAGTAGGTAATTTTCAAACCCGGAAAACACAATCTTTAAAATTTAAGCATTTTCAAGCACCATTACAAATCCTTTTATATATGTACGCGTAGCTAATGTTCCCCCGAACAATTTGAGTGGTTGGAAAAAAAAATCAATTAAAATATAAAATAAAAACATCTGAAATGACAAAGTTATAACACGGCAAAAATACCTCAAGTTTAGTTAAAATTATTTCTAATGCCAAAGGTTAATCAGACCCGTAGATAAGCATGGCAACAATTTCAAGCATTTACAACCACTTCACCCAAAATCTAAGCTTTTTTTGAAAACAACAATAAAATTCAAGCATTTCAAGCACCTTGACAATCCCTCAATATAACAATGATATTGTAAATTGCATGAAGATAATGAATTGGTGAGTAAGAACCTTACCTGTTAAGTTGAGGACCTCAGACCACTGTTTGCAAATGTAGACGCGGATGTCGGATCCGCCCACAGCCAGGTAAGTACCGCTCTGGTCAAACACCAGGGACTTCACCTGCAAAAGAGACGTGGGAATCAAATCATGGCCGTGTTGCCCATACCAATAAACCCTGGAGGGTCTAATTGGCCCCCACCAGGGTCTCAAAACTGTACATTAAAAAGATTAATATTTTTTGAGGTGGTTTTCTCCCTCACTTCTGGTTAATCGGTTAAAATGAGAGTTTTTGTTCGCTTAGCAGAGGAGGGAGGGGAACTGCCGCAGCAGCTCATGCAATCATTAATAAGGGGGCGAATTGGCACGCCCTCAGACTCCCCCCCCAGACCAGGTTTCAGGAACATGTGTCTCGTGAGCCATTTATAGCTATTTTCTTGAGTACATATTGGCTCGGAGATATGATAAAACTTGTACAAATGTTTGATATATTGCTTCATTCAGAACTGATTTTTTCGCATGCAAAGTCAAGACAATACTGACGTAGGAAGGGTTTGGTCCAGTATATATAGGACACAATTTTAACAATAGTTGGCAGTCAAGGTGTCATACCAGACATGGGACCAAGTCACACATGTGCAAGTCTCAAGTAAGTCTCAAGTCTTCACCTTCAAGTCCCAAGTAAGTCCCAAGTATTTTTTTCTTGGGCAAGTCAAGTCACAAGTCAAGTCCCGAGTCTTAGATTGCCAAGTCCAAGTCAAGTCACAAGTCATAAAAACAGCGACTCGAGTCGACTCGAGTCCAAGTCACTAAGTCTCAAGTCCCCATGTCTGTGTCATACCAACAGACTCCATTATGGCTGTAAATTGCTAAATAATTTATTAACAATCTATGTTAATTGTCAAGACACTGTATGATGAAAAGGCAGAGCAAACTTTAACCCGCAACAAACGCTTACCCAGAAGCTCTAGCAAAGCACCTAGAGCAATTTCATTGGGTGAAATGTAAGAATGGAGGGAGCTATACACAGGACTGGACGCATGCACTACTTTTTCTACCTTAGCGCTGTTTGCACTTAAGCCAAATACATTGGTATCCTCGTTAGCAAAATAACTTTGCTTGCACCTTGTTTTAAAACAATTATTTAGGACAAAAATGAACCTCAACACTATTAAGTAACTGCATATGGGAGACAAATTTCAAGTAGTATATTAATAAGGTACACCGGCTCTAGCATAATTTATAATTTATTGATTTTACCATATCATCTAACGTCAGACAGTGAAATTAAATGCGCTGAAGAATTTGATTTTGTCTGGACAGCGGTTTTGTTGAATTTTGTTCTCAAAAATAAATAAATAAATAATAATTTTGCTTCTATGGGTCAAAAAGGTACCCGACCAAAGCTATCCACCCACTGGGGTCTCTCCAAGTCCTATGGGAAACAATGCATTGTGTATGGCCTGAAATTGTTTGACCAAATGCATTCCTAAGTCTAGTTACTTAGGGGTTCTCCTTCAAACACACCTCATAGTTATTGTCCAAGGTGATTGTCTTGAAGTTCTTCAGTTTCCTCAAATCCCAAAGTTTCAGAGAACTATCCTGTGCACCTAGACCAGGAAAATGCCACATTTACAGGTCACTTTGTGTCCAAGACCATCCTTAGATGCCAAAGTTGGTATTTTGAGGATCACCTGTAGCCAGATAGTATCCGTTCTCAGAGAAGGCGATGGATGTGACGGGTCCAGAGTGACCGGGGAAGTTGGCCACGTTGGTGCGCTCCTTCAGATCCCAGATTTTGATTTGAGAGTCGGCAGTTCCAGTCCCAAAAATGAGACCGTCGGGATGGAACTGAGCACAGGTGAGGGCTGAGGGTGAAAGTGGGATAGGAGTGTTAACACCATCAGGAAAAGATTCTGCATTTCGAATTCCGGACAATAACAGGAACTCACCACAGCCGGCACTTTCATCTGTGACCTTTGTGAGGACTCGGCCAGTCTGGATGTCAGAGAAAGCCCAGTACTGGGGAAAAAAAGACAATTTAAAAAAAAAAACAAAAAATTAAATTACATACTTTAATTCTGCTTTGAGGCAATTTCAGAGATGCCAAATATTGAAATTAAAGATTTGGATTTGTTTTCCCTGGTAGCATTTAGTAGCGTCATTTTCAGGTTAAAACTGGTTCTTGGGCCAGTGCTTTTCTACCAGTGTGCTGTGAGACATTGTGTACTGTGAGGCAAGAAACTTCCCAATCTCATTTTTGTTTGAATTGTTGCTTTCTTTATGTAATCAGCCAGGTATGAAACATTTATTCATATTAGTAGGTGACAGCAGATAAGGTTCTTTTTAATTTTATACACTAATTATCTGCTCATGATGTAGTATACCTAATAACGTATTTAGTTTGCTGAAGCTGTTGAAGATTGCACTGCAAAAAATGAAATATATAAATTAAAAAATAATATTCTTGCACATCTTTTTGTTGATTTTAATTATTTAAAAAAAAAAGTAGTTGGAACTTAGTAAAAGGGACTGTGAAACCCCATGTTTTTGTCAGATCTCACTGATTTCCAACTAAATGCGACTTCTATGCATTTCCTGGGACTTTTAAGCGTCTCCTGTTTGATTGCCATCATATCCTGCTTGCGCGGAAGAGGACGCATGACGTCACACGCAATGTTAGCAGAAGTGCTCATGGATGCAGACGCCATAGCAAATCTAGCAATTTGGAAATTATTGTGCTACCGGGGGCTAAACGAGTTGTACCCCCAAATATGAATTACATCCAAAAAAAAACCTTTCCCTCCATCGAATGCTTTCCGTGTTTTCGTCCGCCGTAGGTTGTTGATCTCTACGCTACGCAAAAGAACACAGAAACCGAGCATTCGCAAAAGAATTGAAGATTAATTAATCGAAGGTTCTCAAAATGGAGGAAGCTGAAAAAAAAACTCAGACGAGTTTTTATCTGTGTGTTTTAATTTGTAATCAATAAACAGACTATAACCAAAGAGTTTTGCGTCTGCTGCTTCTTTTTTAAGTACGCACACTTGTATGCTTGTCTGGTTGGGAGGCTGTCACGCAGCAACCACACCAAATGAGCTGGTGCGCCGTACGAGTTGATAAATACAGAAATAGAACCAGCTTCTGAGAGTGTGCCTCTTAACACGCTGCGCCTTATGGGTGTGAAAATACAGTATTCGTTTTGTTTTTTAACTAAGGACGTTAAGACCTACCTGGTCCTCAGATGAGCTGAGTAAGTAGTCTCCAGTAGCATGCAGGGACAATCCGGTGACGCCTGCATCGTGAGCACGCACCACTTGGACACAATTGCCCCCAGTGACGGACCAGACACGAATGGTGTTGTCGGGAGATGCGGAGAAAACCACAGACTGGAGGATGAAAGGACAACTACAATTATTAGAGGATAGTCATGATCACCAATCAATACGACGTTAAAAAGAAAGTGACCTGGGATGGATGATAGATGACAGAGGTAACTTTCTTGGTGTGACCCTTCAGCGTCGCAACAATCTGTTCCTCATTCTTGTCAAACACGACCACGTTTTTATCGGCGCCGCCTAAAACAACACAGTATGAATGAGTCAAAACTGCAAGGGCAAAATTAGAAAGGTTTCGAGTATATAAGCAGCCTACCAGTGAGAACTTTGTTGGTGTCTGAAGGACACAGATCCAGAGCAAGAATACCTGGCACGCTAGCACTGTGAAGACCCTGAAATCATAACAAACTAAGTGAAAGGTGCGTGACCACAGTAAAAAAATACAAAATTGACTACCAATTTTCCCCAGAGTCCAAAGCGAGTAAAAAAAACTTGAAAATACTTACAGCGTGAGAAGCCACTTGGCGATATCTGCCAAGATCTTCAGCTTTAACCAGCTCTTCTGGAACAGTTTTTCCTCTCTGCACAAGACAAAAAAAAAAGTTTAATCGAATAATAAATTCCTCTGAAATGTGATCATCAGCAGTAAAGAAAAGTTCAAGCATTTTCCTCATACCTTCTTTCTCTCTGTGGTGAGAATTGTGGCTTTGTCTTGAAGCTAAGAAAAATAGAAAACACACAAAACTTGCAAAGAACTTACCACATTCAATAAACAAACAAGACTTCAAAAAGTAATATTACCTTTTGGATGATCTCTGGGGTCATGCCAACTTGTTCGCTTATATCCATAGGCTCTCCAGAAGGACCCTGACGGGCAAATTGTAGATAGAAAACAGTTCAAAAAGAAAATTTGTAATACGAATCAAAATTCAAGGATCATCACTCACAATAGCTGCTGGCTGAGAGGCAGGGGCTGCTTGGGGTGTAATCAACCCAGCTTGCGGTTTGAGTGTTGCAAGAGCTGTGGGATAGAAAAAGAAGTTGTGTTCAAGAACTTCAAATTGATCACAGGAATAAATGCGAGGTCACACAACCCCTTTACCTTCTCTGGCCGCAGTCAACTCTTTGTTGAGTCGAGCGATGACCCTGCACGCCGCGTCGTGTTGGTAGAGGGCGTGCGAGAGTTCCTGGCGAGTTGTTTGAAGCTGCTGCCTCAGGGTGAAGCTGTGAAGCATAACAGCATCCTGAAAGACAAAGAAAAAAAACTGTGAGCACAACTTGAGTTCCACGTGTTGGTATAGAGCAGGGGTCGGGAACCTTTTTGACTCAAAGAGCCATAAAAGCAAAATATATTGATTTTATTTTGGGAAGAGCCACACCATATGAGACAAATTTACTAAATTGCTAACCCCGCGCCCCAGACAAAAGCTTAGTCTTCAGCACATTTATTTTTGATGATTTGATAAAAATTATGAAGAGAATAATGCCAGAGCCCGTGTCCCAAAATCAACAAACATACCACTTTAAACTTGTCTCTTTCTTGCAATTACTCAAGATCGGTTGAACTCATGTTGACCCTTTTTTTCCCCATACATATTGGTTTCAAAACCAGATGCAAGCAGTTATTTTGTAAAAACGTCACAACCTTCTGCAAACAGGGAGCCTGATGTGCTTACCTTTGGCGCAGACGGCGTAGGGCGAGACATGGGCGGGGGTGCTTGCACTTTTTGCATAGCTCCACCCATCCCTCCCACTCATCTAATCAAATATCTAAGTTATCTTCCGGTGTTTTGGCGTATTTACAGTTTGTTCTGTGGATTCATCATAAGGTATCTGAACACTGAACACAGATTATATAGTGAGCTTTTATATAAAGGATTCTTTAGTGTTGTACAGCCAAAACGAGTTGTTTTTTTGTTTTGTTTTTTGGTGCGACACCTTGACTGTAAATTGTAGTAAAAACGTGCCCTATATATCCTGCGAAATACTGCTCTGTACTTTAGCTGTGGTTTGGCTTTGCGTGTATCTGAGCTGGATTAATGTCTCAAGTTTTGAACGAGATGGAGAAAATTTGCATGCAATCAAATTTGTCTCCGAGCCGCAAGTACTCATAGAAAGAGCCATAGGTTCCCGACGCCTGGTATAGAGGCTTCAGAAGTGCCCACTTTTACTGGATTACAAGCGACAATGTAAAAAAATCCAATTACAAATCGATGCGCAAACTTAACTAGTTTAGACAAGGTTTAAAAGAATAGTTACGAGGAAAAAATAAGGGTGATTAACAACATAGGCCAGTGTTTTATGGAAAACGACAAATTTTCATTTCATTACTTGATATACAGACCATGACCACACACCCTCTGCGAGTTTTGGTCTCATTAAAACCTCGGGGCATATAACGAACGAGTTTGTTCGTGGCAGTGTGAGAAGAGCAAAACCTACTAAGATCAAGGGCCATCATTCGGTTCTTGGATGGGTAAGTAAAGAGTATTGTGGAAGTTCAATTACCATAGCAAGATATCCATCTGCCAATTAAATATCCATTACAGTACAGTGGAACCTCGGTTCTCGACCATAATCCGTTCCAGAACCCTGTTCGAGAACCGATTTGTTCGATCACCGAAATCATTTTTCCCATTAAAAATAATGTAAATCGTTTTAATCCGTTCCAACACCTTGAATGTTTACCATGAATGTTTAACGTAAACATGAAGCTAACCCGGGCTAATCGTACATTCGCGTTAGCGTAATCTTCCGTACGAAAGATGACGCTAACATGAACGTGTAAAAATAAAAAGATCAGGTCGTTTAGATGGTAAGGCGCCCGCTTTGAGACTGGGAGGTTCGGGTTCGCGCCCCGGCCGAGTCATTCCTAAGACTTAAAAGTGGTCGGCGGCGCCCTCTGTTGGCTGCGGCTGCATCGGCTCGCTACAACGGGTCAGGTGCAATCGACATTTCGTTCTGTGTACATTGTTACACAGAATGACAATACAAGGAAATTATTATTATTATTATTATTATTATTATTACAAGTCATTTAGCACCACAAGTGGCTAGCGCTTCATTGGAAAGGGAGCTCCGTTCCAACACCCTGAAATTTGGGCTCAGTTCCAACACCCTGAATGTTTACCTCGAATCATAAAGCTAACCCAGGCTAATCGTACGTTCGCGTTATCGTAATCTTTCGTGCGAAAGATTACACGAACGTGTAAAAAAAAAAAAGATAAAAACAAAAATTATGAATAGGATTTCTTAACTTTGTGGTGGTCAGCAGAAGGCGCATGCTGTATTCCCTAACAAGATCGAAAATTCGCACACCTCTTTCATATTTAGCTATTATGTCTTTCTTAAAGGCAATAGTTGTACGAACAACTTTTATTTTTCACCTGTCCTGCTTGCACCGACCTTCTTCGGAGGCATAGTTAGGGGCTAAAACACTCCGTTCACCAATATTAAAAGCAAAAGCAAAAAGAGGCAAGTGCGCACGTGATAACAGTTGGTCACGAGGGGTGGGGGCGATCTACACCCGTACGCCGCTCAGCATCGCACTCTAGCGTTTCAGGCATTACCGGCGTTCGAACTCCGAATTTTTGACCCAACAGCGAAGCAAGAATTTCTTCCACTGTATTCTTCTTACTATGTAGCAACACAATTTGTATTTTCACTATAACCTAAAATGTTCTCGCGTATGTAGGTTAAAAAAAAAGTTCAGAAAAGATCTGGTTATCATCTAATTCTTATTGTAGTTTCTTATTGATAAACTTTGTCGTACAGTAGCTGGTTATGTGCACACTGCCATCTTGGTATATTTAAATCTAAGTCTAGGAGAGTTTTCTCCAAGTACTGTTATCACTATCAGATAGGGCATATCAACAAGTCTTTGAGTCATTTGTTGTCTAGGCTTGGTAAGTTTATCAATAAGTTTATGGTTTCTCTATTTAATTGCAGAAATCCAATAAAAACTTTTTAATTTGTTCTATGATGTTAATTACTCAACTATTCCTCATATCTAGGTTTCGAAAACCCATCTAAACTTGCAAAGTGCACGGGTTGATTAGTATTTTCTTCAGTCGTCGCTTGTAATCCAATATGCCGGCTGCTTAAAGTCACACGAAACCTCAAAGGCCGATATACCTGCTGAAAGGAATCTTCTGCACTTACCCACTCATCTTGAAGGGACTTGAGAATAGCAGGGATGCTTGTAGCTGATGGAGCCTTTGGTCTGATGGGATGGGAGACTGGCGGAAAAGATTCAAAGATCAGCCATGCTCAAATAAATAACTCAGATCATTGTACCCAAATCTTTTC
Source organism: Urocampus carinirostris (assembly GCF_059441175.1). Taxonomy (NCBI): domain Eukaryota; kingdom Metazoa; phylum Chordata; class Actinopteri; order Syngnathiformes; family Syngnathidae; genus Urocampus; species Urocampus carinirostris. The sequence goes on along the minus strand of NC_142357.1, from coordinate 41,700,742 downwards.
TGAATTGCAGTAACTCCCATCAGTTTAAAATCGGACTTTCGGGTCATGTTACTAAAATAGAAGTTTGCATGGTCTCGCCCCATCTTATCCTTCTAATTTAGTTGTGCCTCTGTTCCAAAAATGCTGGACTACTTGCGACTCAAGGAGCATCTGGACCTGATGCATGCCATTACCTAGAGCACAGGTGTCAAACAGGAGGCCCAAGGGCCAGATCAGGCCCACCAATGGTTTAAATCCGGCCCGCAAGACAACAGTGAGAGAAGTGCAAGAGGAAAATGAGCTGTAGTTTTAAATATATCTACCGGATGTCACCAAAGCCAGTTAACAATTGCAAAACAATTGTGGTAGTATTTCTCCATTTCTCTCTGACTCACTTATTTTTTATTTCTCCCTCTTTTTCTTTTTTTAATTTATTTCTCCCTCTTTTTTTTCTCCTGTTCACTCTTTCTGTTTTCTCTCTCACTCTCTAACTCTTTCTTTTTCTCTGTCTTGCTCTCTTTCTATTTTCTCTCTCTAATTTACACTTTAATTCTCTTTCTTTCTCATCCTCTTTCGTTCCCTTTTTCGACCTCTCTCTCACCTCACTGTCTCTTTTTCTCCTGCTGACTCTCTTTCTGTCGTTTCACTTCTCTTATTCTTTTTATCTTTCTCCTTTTTCACTTTCTTTTTCTCTATATTCATTTCCCCCATTCATGTCTATTCTGCTCACTCTCATTCTCTCACTGTTACTCTGTCTCCCTTGTTCTCCCTATCTTGTTTATCACTCTCTCTTTCCCTCCCTCTCTTTCTCTCCCTCTCTCTTTCTCTTAAACTTACTAGTTCCTGCTTTAGTTTATTGTCGATGAGGACTATTTTTTTTTCAATTGGAGTCCCTCATGAGTGCTTGTTTGTCAATGGGTATTCATTTTTCCTATGCTGTTTTTATGTTTTGTTCTGCAGTTGTTTTTATGTTGTTGTTTCCTCATTTGGAGGGACCACAGTGGTAAGGTGTGGTTCATTGGCTGAAAATCTCGAGGCCATCTGCTGCCATCCCTTTCAGTTAGATCAAGTCTCCCTCGGGTCCCTTTCCTCATATGGTTTGTCTGTATTAGTGTTTTATTTGTCACTAGTTCTTTTGTTGGTGATAGGAATGAGTGGAGAGGTGTTGTAAAAGGATAGTGGGATGTTTGGACGCGTTCTAAGGGATGGGCAGGGAACCTGCATGATGCGGCAGGGGTAAACCAGCGAAAGTTGTTGAACAAGAGTGGGTTGTGTCACCCTAACCTGAGTGACATGGCTGCTTTCTTGTGTCCCGTTTCATCTGGAGGGACGAAAGCATGACCCACTTAGGTGCCAAGGTGTCTAACTTCCCAAAGCGCTTTACAGTGTGCTTCACATTTCGCAATAGCAGCCTTGCAGCCATGTAAGTCGCTAACCTGCTTATTGGGGGCATTAGGGGTTCAGATTTAAGGACACTTCGACATGTAACACGGAGGAGCCGGGATTCGAACTGCAATCTCTTGATCCCAAGACGAGCGCTCTACCTCCTGAGCCACTGCTGCCCCCAATGATGCAGCAGGGGTAAACCAGTGAAATATGATGAACAAGAGTGTGTTGTGTCACCCTGACCTGAGACATCATTTCGGGAAGGTCCTTGGGACCTTCAAGGACTCTCTGAGCAAACTGAGGCGAACAACATGTCCTAATAAGGGTACGACAGCATCTTCCTTGTTGTTACTGAGGACTAGGGCCGCCTTTTGGGTTGTACTCAAACTGAAGCTATAAAAGCGTTGTTATGTCTGGAGTTCTCTGAGTTCTTTGGGATGACGAAATAAAGAGCTCCCCCTCATGGCAAGCCCCGGTGTACTTTATTAAATCACTTAAGAAGACTTAAAAGATTATCGAACCTACATTTTCTCCTACATGACATGGCCGCTTTCTTGTGTCCCGTTTCATCTGGAGGGACGAAAGCATGACCAACTTAGATGCCTAACTAACTAAAAAGTTTGCGTGTTTTTTGCATTTTTAATTTTAGTAGCTCAGGAGGTAGAGCGCTCGTCTTGGGATCAAGGGATCCCAGTTCGAATCCTGGCTCGTCCGTGTTACATGTAGAAGTGTCCTTGGGTAAGACACTGAACCCCTAATACCCCCAATAAGCAGGTTAGCGCCTTACATGGCTGCAAGGCCGCTATTGGGAAATGTGGAGCACATTGTAAAGAGCATGGGAAGTCATTGACTTGAAAAGCGCTATAGAAATGCAGATCATTTCATTGTATCTTAACCATTGCGTGTGATGCGTTTTGGGTTTTCGAGTAGGGAGGGAGGCTAGTTGAATTCTGTATGAAATTATACCTTGAGTGGCATTTATTGCCTGAAAAGCGCCTTACAGATGCATTTGCTAAAAGAAGAATCATCAAAAATCACGCTGCAATGAATCACCTTTGATATCGACAAGTTGTTCCTCGGAAAGCGGCTGCCCATTCATCGGATCCGTCCCATTCTCTGCGATGTACTTTTCAATCAGACGGCGCTCAAACACTTGACTCGACACTGGAGAGACGCACGGATGCTCCGGCACCTCGTTGGAAACTGGATCACAAAAATATTTTAGTTTTAATACACATTATTATTGTGTAATAAAAAAATATAACGAAGCTTTGCTACAGAAGTGGCGGCACTGCATGGCCACTAGCGTTAGCTTATTAGCTACTAGCGTTAGCATGGTTCCTAGCTTACAACGCCAACTCTGTATCGATTTAAGTTCACTTACTTGCACAAACCAAAGACATTGTCCCGGCTAGGTCTTAAAAAACACTTTCGGGAACGGTTCCGGTTCTGTTAAGTTCGGACTCTAGTGTTTAAAAGCGGAGGATGTTTCCTTCACAATATTTTCATTAAGTTGCCAATAGCACGCTCTTTTTTCATTGCCGCTGCGACCGAAATCTTCTTCGCTTTGGTTTCCGGTAGACTAGATACATTGAGTGTTTTGCTGCCTCCTGCTGGCAAAAAGATAGATAGATAGATGTCAAGATAGATGTCGAGATAGATAGAAAGATGTCTAGATAGATAGATAGAAAAATAAATAGATGTCTGGATGTCTAGATAGATAGATAGAAAGATAGATAGATGTCTAGATAGATGTCTAGATAGATGTCTAGATAGATAGATAGATAGATGTCTAGATAGATAGATAGATAGATAGATAGATAGATAGATAGATAGATAGATAGATATCTGGATGTCTAGATAGATAGATGTCTAAAAAGATTGATAGATGTCTAGATAGATAGATGTCTGGATAGATGTATAGATAGATGTCTAGATGTCTAGATGTCTGGATGTCTAGATGGATAGATGTCTAGATAGATAGATAGATAGATAGATGTCTAGATAGATAGACAGATGTCTAGATGGATAGATGTCTAGATAGATGTCTAGATAGATAGATAGATGGATAGTTTATTCATCCCCGTAGGGAAATTCACACTTCCAGCAGTATCCTTGTGTTGAAAAATAAAATAATAAGATAAAAGATATAGAATACAAAAAATACCCAATATAACCTTTTGCTATAGAGTATTTAAATAGTGCTACATAAAATACACACAGTCATAAAAATAGGGTCATATGCAAATGTGGGGGCGAGGTTTCATGTGGGCTTTTACTCCCCCGGGTGGAGTTAAAGAGCCTCATGGCATGAGGAAGAAATTTTACAGTGTAGATCACTGTTTCTTTTCAGGGTTTAATGAAAAGTAGAGACAGTATTATTCGTTTCTAATGGGTCGGTTTTTTTCTCTTGGGTGGCCATTTTAGCATGGCAACCTTCACTAAAGAAATTTAACATTTCATCTGAAAGAGAGACTTTCAAACTATAAGAGAAATGCATTAGTCTAGCTCAGGGTAGAATTCTGTGATGGGGACAGCAATTGGGGGACATTTTTGCTTAAGTTACCCATTCGTGCTAATGTGAAGAAAAATAAGTTAGTATACAATAATAACTGTGAAATATTTTTAATATGTTTATCAAGTGTAACGACCCTCAATCAAATGACAAAAAATATTAGTTCTGTTGGGAATTAAATATCAAAATGTACTGTTTACCAAATTGTTCGAATGAGTTATCTGACTCCATGAACCAAACACAACCCAACAATTTATGCGCGTTCGTTTCTTGAGGGAAAAGATGAACAGGAAGCCGACATTTCCACACGGGGGCAGATTTAATTTCATTAACAATTTAACTAAGTGTACTCCATCGAAAACGGACGAATTAGTGACGATGGAGTCTCTGGGAGCCCTCTTCTGAAGTCCTTTAGCTCTCTTCTTATTGGCCCACGTCTCCCCACAAGATGGTGTGCCGGCTCCTCCCATGGGCGTGCCAATGAAGCCCCCTGGGTTTCACCATCTCGGAGAAGAGCGTCGCGATGTCTGGAATACTCAAAACAACACCGATCGTTTCTACGTCATCAGGGCCTTTCTGCGTCTGGATGTGCTGATTATCTTATCAGCCTTACGTCCTAATCCCGCCGTTCCTGTAAACAACATTTCCCACCAGGGTGCCCTGACCTCGCACCACAGTCAGTGAATATCTTTTGCATTAAATGTAATTTGTATTCGATTGTATAAAATCCCTTATAGTCAAATGTATAAATTCCTTCAGTTCCCATTTAGAATAAGCATAACAGGGTGGACGTGTTATGCTCAGCCAACCTTAATAAAACATTGTAAAAAGTTTGAATAAAAAGCGGTACTTTCTCTTAAATGTTTTCCCTCCACAAAATATTGTTTCATCAGCGAGTCATGTGACTAAAATTATGTTTTCTTCAGAACTCTAATCAGAGTAACTGGGGACGCGGGGCTTTGCAGGGTGTCAGAAACCAGAACAGGATCAGGACCCAAACGTGTGACGTTCTCACACAAGCCTTTCATTTTACGGGAAATGGGGAGTCATGCACGTTGGGCGGCAGTCTGGCGTGAAAAGACAGGAATCCAGAGACCGACGAGATCCATTTAAATTGCCCGAGTTGATATCGGACAGATGCGGTCGATACCGGACAGGGCAGGACAGACAGGATAGATAATGGATCAGGATATCGAAAATAAACAGGAGAAACTAGACGGAAACGAAAACTGGAGAAAATAATAAACAGGACAAAAATAGGCGGAAACAAAACTGGAACCCGAAATTAAACAGGACAAAATAAACGGGAACAATACCAATAAACGGGAACAATACCAGACAGAAAATGCGGACAGGAACAGGACCGAGTCAAAACCCACGTCTTGCGGGGCAGAGGTTCGTTGACGGGCTGACAAGGGAAGCATGACAGTGCTGAGCTTAAAATAGACAGAAAGCCAATCTGTTAACGAGCCGCAGCTGGCGCCACACGGGCAGGGCCAATTGGACGCCATGGCAACCGTGACAGCGGGGGGTATGGCAACAATTTCAAGCATTTACAAGCACTCCAACTTTGAAAACATGTTGTGGTTTATTGGAGTCAGAGCTTGACATAATGAGGACACATTTGTTTAAAGACGGTAAATTCCAGGCTTGTTTCTCCCGAGTTCAGATGTCAGCTTGGTTCGGAACAGCTTGCGAACTAATAACATTCGGCTTGGTTTGGAACAGCTGTCAGGAATTTGGATGTGTCAGGCCGACCCCAACGATTTTCTTGGAAATTATGTAACTTTGGAGAATCGAAGGAGGACGAAAACATTCTGAGGAAAAACATTGTCAATTCCAGGTAGCATGCATTTTGAGAAAAACAAGTGCGTCATCGCGAGGGGACGCACTAAGAATGCGTCTGCTCCAAAAGGGTATAAGAAAGCTGATTGTCTCTTAGACGAATGAGAGCTCTGTTTTGGACCCTGACGAACAAAATAAACAGCTTCTCCCTATTCCTCTTTATCTTGTTTTAATATTTCTGGGGCGAGGCAGTAAGGTCTGCTCCGAAAAACCCAGCATCCAATTTCAAGCATTTCCAAGGATTTCAAGCACTGGTTCCAACCCGGCATATAAACAAACACGAGTCTCAAATACGGTGCGAAATGATCGAATCCGAATCTGACAAGATATACATTTATTCTTAAACGGAATGATACATGTTTTTATATTGCAAAAATATTACAAGTTCAGCCATTTTGGTGATCACCATTTTGCTCTTGACGAAATTGTTACAGTATTTGGTGAACATTTTTATTTTACAGAACATTTAGGAGTCGTACCGTATAGGATCAAATCACAGTCTTAACGTCACGGACATTTAACAAGTCGTCCGGGTTAGAAGAAGACATGGAGAAGAATAAATCTCTTTTCTGTTAGTACAATTATTTGAAACACCTCATATTTCTATTTATAGCCCTATACATGTGGCCAGATGGAGCAAATATATAGATATACAGTGCATATTGCGGCAGTCCTGAGGGTCTGGAGGTAGGTAGCATCGGGCGATCGCGGGGAAAAGAGAATTTCCGGCAGTCAAGATTGATCCGTAGCAGAGGTCACCAACGATTTTCAAGCTGAGATCTACTTTTTTTTAATCCTGATTAGCGTAAGAGGCTAATGGTTTGATATGCATTTATAAAGTAGTAATTTATCATGTTATTACTATGTTATCAGGAGGGTGTACTTGTAAGGTTAAAGTTAAAGAGCAGCTTCAGCGACAGACTGTGGAGATCATTTCTTCCTCATGCCATGAGGCTCTTTAACTCCACCTGGGGGAGTAAAAGCCCACATGAAACCCCACCCCCACATTTGTATATTACCCTATTTATGTGACAGTGTGTATTTTCCGTAGCACTATTTAAATACTCTATAGCAAAACGTTATATTGGGTATGTTTGTATTCTATATATTTTATTTTATTATTTTATTTTTCAACACAAGGATACTGTTGGAAGTGTGAATTTCCCTACGGGGATGAATAACGTATCTATCTATCTATCTATCTGGATAGATGTCTAGATAGATAGATATAGATGAATCGATAGATGTCTAGATAGAGATAAGTGTCTAGATAGAGATAAGTGTCTAGAGAGATAGATGTCTGGATAGAGAGAGAGATATATGTCTAGAGAGAGAGAAAGAGAGAGAGAGAGAAGTATTTGTGTAGTATTTTTGTAGCATTTCAATAGGAGTAATTTTGAAGTATTTCTGTAGTATTTCCATAGTTGTATTTTTGAAGTATTTCTGTCATATTTCCATAGAAGTATTTTTGAAGTATTTGTGTAGTATTTTTGTAGCATTTCAATAGGAGTAATTTTGAAGTATTTCTGTAGTATTTCCATAGTTGTATTTTTGAAGTATTTCTGTCATATTTCCATAGTAGTATTTTTGAAGTATTTCTGCAGTAGTTTTGTAGTATTTTCATAGTAGTATTTTTGAAGTATTTCTGAAGTCGTTTTGGAGTATTTCTGTAGTATTTTTGTAGCATTTCAATAGTAGTTTTTTTTGAAGTATTTCTTTCATATTTACATAGTAGTATTTCTGCAGTAGTTTTGTAGTATTTTCATAGTAGTATTTTTTCAGTATTTCTGAAGTAGTTTTGTTGTATTTCCATCGTAGTGTTTTTGTAGTATTTTCATTGTAGTAGTCAGAAATCGAATTTCCTCGAAAGTCACAATGACCCACCTCGTTGGTGACCCCTGATCTTGAGTATGAAGCAGGAAGGTTAATACTCAGCTCATGCTTCCGAAAAAATACCGGCATGCAATAGAAACCACTGGAAAGACTATAGGCTTGGTTGCAGAAGGCACAGGTGAGGTCTCTCTTTGTTCTCTTGGTCCGCATTCTTCTTGGTTCCGGCTCTACAAGAAGTTCAGCTTCTCCGAGGTGTAAACTCCGCACGTCTCGGATGTTCGGGTATCCAGCGGCAGGACGGCGTCCTGGTCGTTCCGTCCTCCTCTGACGGGATCTTTCCTGATCTGGAATTGAACGCAACCTTCCGAGGACCGCAGGCAATCCGACGCTCCGGCCACCGGGAAGGAAATCCTCTCGTCTTCTTCGTTCCTTCTTCCCTGCTGAGAAGAGAATTTAGGTTTGGACCGGAAGCGAAAAATCCTCAGATTTTGTTGTGGTTTATTGGAGTCGAGCTTGACATAAGGAGAACACATTAGTTTAAAACGGGAAATTCCAGGCTTGTTTCTCCCGGGTTTAAATGTCAGCGAATGTCATTATTAATCGCCTTGGGCTGCCAAGTAATAACATTCTGCTTGGCGTGGAACATGCGTTCAAGTCAGGAATTTAGATGTCAGGCCGACCCCAACGAGTTTCTTGGAAATTGTGTAACTTTGGAAAATCGAGAGAGGACGAAAACATTCTGAAAAAACATTGTCATTTCCCGAAAAGCATGCACATTGAGGGAAAAACAAGTGCGTCATCGCGAAGGGGCGAATGAGAACTCTGTTTTGAACTCTGAAGAAGATAAATAAAAGGCTCTCCCTCTCCCCCCAAGACTTCCGTGTACTTTTGTGCATATTTTGGGGCATATTTCTCGGGCTACTCCGAAAATTTCGAGTTCCGACGTCTATTGAAAGCTCACGACACGTTTTGGAGTCAGGGGGCCGCATTGGGTTCAAAAACTTGGCCATGGGGCCCATCCAGATCCAATTTTATTTGATTTCCAAATGAATATACAAGCAGAGCGCTACATGGTATATTTATTTATATTTGTTTTGAAATAAATGGGGCTTCATTAAATTGGTTTTGAAACGCTCACAATTTTAAAGCGAGATATCATATATTTTAAACACTAAATTTTAGATTTAGTTTTTAATACAGGTACTAATGTATTTTCTTAGTATTTCTACAGTCAGATTTTTTTTTTTCGTATTTCTGTAATATTATTGTAGTTTAATTTTTGCAATCGTATTTTTATTAATAGTTTAACAGTCGCACATTTATGGTACTTCGACAGTATTTTTGTAGTATTACTGGAGTTGTATTTTTCTCGTATTTTGTAGTATTTTTACCGCCTGTTTTTTGTTTGTTTCAGTAGTATTTTTGTAGCATTGTAATTATATATCTGTAGTAGACCTAAGATTTATGGCCCGAGCCCAAGCCCGAACCCGAACCCGAGGCAATTTCGGGCCGGGTCGGGCCTGAAATGTCAGTCATACGGTCGGGTCGGGTTCGGTCCTGCTTTTTTTTTTTTTTTTTTTTTTTTTAATTAATTAATAATTATAAATATATGTTCATTAAAAATATATACTTAAACTATGTATGGATACTAGACCAAGGAATACTTGTTATAAAATAAATAATTTGGATAAAACGGAGAAGGAGCTGTAATTGCTATTTAACGGAGCCAGAGCATGCTCTGTGCACGTGACGTGAATGCTGTCCTTGTAGTGGGTTGTACATAATTCACCCACGGAACCATTGTTTAGTTAGCGAGTTCCTAGGGGGACTCTTAATTCGGCCGGTTCTAGCGACTCCCGTGTTTGTTTTGTTATTGCAAGTTTACATGTCATTAAAGCAGCTCCCGTTGGCACCTTTGTTTGGCACTCCGCCTACGACTCCCGTCTCTGCTCGCTACATCCTCTTAATAATCTTCCCCTCCGCAAATTCGCATGATTTTGGTCTGGTATCCCCGATATGGAGTCGGACCAACAAGTGAAAGATGAACTAAAGAGAGGAGAACTGACAAGGAAAACACACTCTGGTAAGAGTGAACTGTGGAGCACTTTCAAAGTGATCGTCGAAAATGATACAGACACATGCGTTGGCTTCGCTGTGTGTCAATTTGACACTCAGCGAAGCCAACGCTAGAATCTTAAGGACGTACTGCTGCTGTGGATTATGGCCCAATGATCAAGTCGTCAAAATGACGGACGCTCTTAAATGTTTACGCCGCCTCTAAAAAAAACCGTCAATGACAGATTGTCGCTTAATGTAACATCTGCAGTGCAGACACAAAAATATAAAAGATGTAAATGTTTATACAGTTTTATTTAACTTAGGCCTAGATGTTGTAACAAAAGGCAGAGTTTAATTTGTTATCATAAATCACCCCTCCTTATAAATAAAATATGTAATTTCGGGCTCCCCTCGGGCCGGGCCAGCAAATCCAGTTAATTAGTCGGGCTCGGTCCGGGTCGGGTTTAATACCCCTCGGGCCTGCGTCGGGCTCGGGTGCTTTTTTTTGGCCCGATCTTACCTCTAATCTGTAGTATTTCTGAAGTAGTATTTTTGAAGTCTTTCTACGGTCGGATATTTGTAGTACATCTGTAGTATTTTGAAATTTTAAATTATTATTTACACAGTGTAGTTTATTCACAGTATTTTGTAGTATTAGTATAGCTGTATTTTTGAAGTATTTCTGTAGTATTATCATAGTAGTATTTTTGAAGTATTTCTGTAATATTAATGTAGTTTATTTTTTGCAGTATTTTTGTAGTATTTTCATAGTAGTATTTTTGAAGTATTTCTGTCGCATTTTTGTAGTATTTCCATCATAGTATTTCTGAAGTATTTGTGTTGTATTTTTGTAGTATTTCCATTGTAGTATTTCTGAAGTATTTGTGTTGTATTTTTTAAATAATTCCATCGTAGTATTTTTGAAGTATTTCTGTAGTATTTTGGAGTATTTTCATAGTAGTATTTTTGAAGTATTTCTATAGTATTTTGTAGTATTTTCATAGTATTTTTGAAGTATTTCTGTAGTATTTTTGTAGTATTTCCATAGTAGTATTTTTGAAGTACTATCTTGTTTTACCAAGATACAACATTTTAAAAAGTCATAAAAAGGAGAAAATACTCAGTATGGGATATACCTCAGCGGTTAAATTATGACAAGGAGATCCGGTGGATCTTTGTCCGTCGCAGTTTTCGTCCCTGTCGTGAACAGGAGTCAGCTGAGATGGAGTGCCGACCACGACGGGAGTGTAACCCTGGAAACGACAAGAACTGAATATAAAGTGTGGAAAATTGGCTCAAAAAGGTCTGAAAAAAACACTTACAGTATGAATTGGGCTGGCTCTCGGGGTCCATTTCATCGGGGTCCCTTGCTGCTGGCCGTGATTATAGTATCCTGCTGTCTGAGGGTTCGGCTGGCTGTAGTTCTGAATACATGACATAATTGTTTGGGGGAATACAGAGAGTAGGGAATTACAAAAATATACATGAGAGGAGACACAAGCAGTGCGTACAGGAACTGTATTTTAAAGTCAATGTCAGCATGAGATTGAGTAAATTAAAGAAAGCGCGCTTGTGAGCTCCAGTTCTTGAGCCAGGAGAGAGGCGTACTAGAGAGGCCACAGGGGTAATGGAGAAGATGCATTTTTCAAAAATTGGATTATTGTAGAAAAGATTCAGACCTGGATGTTGACTCTCTGAGGCTGGGCTTGTACCGTCCGGTTGCTCCTGAGGCAGGCGATGATCTGCGATAGACTCCAGTTGGGGTAACGCTTCATGAACAGGATAAATCCAGCCAGGGACACAAACATGCCGGAGGGGACGGTGATGGACTTGAGAAGAGCTCGCCACCGCCCGCCTCTTTCTACGGAGAGCAGAAATCGTGTGAGAATATCTTGTGTGTCGTCTTACTTTCATGTTTTGTTCCGTAACCACGTCTTGTCACTGTTTGTTACATTTGATGCACACGGCTCAGGGAATAGACTGAGGATAACACATTAGTTTAAAACGGGAAATTCCAGGCTTGTTTCTCCCGGGTTTAAATGTCAGCGAATGTTATTATTAATCGCCCTGGGCTGCCAAGTAATAACATTCTGCTTGGCGTGGAACATGTGGTCAAGTCAGGAATTTGGATAGACTCGCTTCTGTTCGCCTGATATTCTCCCGCTCCCACGATAGAATCACTGTTGCCGAAATTGATTTTTTAAATTGGGCATTCAGTGCAATTCAAAGGATATATATTCGACCAAAAGAGCTGAAAATAATGAAATACCTTGCCTAAAGAGGACATGCCCGAGCAGGTATAGTCTTGATTATTGGAATAATTGGAAAATACTGTGTCAATCAGAACTGGACATCGAGGACAGTCTTTCTTTAATTTACTCAATCTCATGCTGACATTGACTTTAAAATACAGTCCCTGTATGCACTGTTATTCTGGCCGATTTTGTGAATTATGAAAATATCGAGCCCTGATTTTTATTTACGCTGAGAAGAACTGGGCAGCTTGGAGGGAATATTGACTAGGAAAAGACCTCCCCGAAGTCAGAACAATGACAAAACACAACAGATAAGAATAATCAGAGGAATTGTCCTTGAAGGATTTTATACATTTGACTATAAGGGATTTTATACGATTGAATACAAGTTACATTTATTGAATGCAATGAAGATTTTCACAGAGAAGGCTTAAGTTCAGTGACAGGTCACGCTGATCTGAATGTGGAATGTTTTGTTTGGTTCTGTTGATAACAGAACTCTGGCGCAGGAAGGCAGGCATTGTTCGGAGAAGTTGTTTTGATAAGGGCTCTTTTTCAGACATCGGGACGCTCTTCTTCGAGATGGTGGACCCCACGTAGGGGCCGTTCCTGGCACGGCCATGGGACGAGCCGGCACACCAGCTTGCGGACAAAAACGTGGGCCGGGAGAAGGCAGAAGATCGAGAGAGGAGGCTTGACAGAGACTCGAACGACACTAATTCGATGGAGTTCACTTAGTTAAATTATTTAAGAAATTAAATCTGCCCCCATGTGAAAACGTCAGCTATTCTTGTCCATCTTTTCCCATCAAGAAACGAGCGCGCATTTGTAAGATGTGTAATAATAACTTTTGTCTTATTGAAGTTCCTGCTGAAATATGTGTATAGTTTTCCGAAAGTATGATGAGCCCAACAGTGCCACTCGCTGGTATGGGGTGGGGTTTGTTTTGGCTTTTGACATGTGACCGGAAGGCGGGGTTTTGTTGGCAGTCTACAGAGCCAGCTGCCAACGGTACAACACATCTTTTGGTGCTCCACCAAAGAAGTTAATTTCAAACATTATAACCACAGCGGACACATCTCTCAACATGCACAGTACTGAGATTGATGTTGTCAAGCTGTTTGGATTTATTTTCGTTTTTTTCTGTTGTGCTAAAATGTTAATTCCCCTTATAGAGATCAAAGCCAGCATAGAAGCTAATGTTGTGACTCATTTCATATGCAGAAACTGTAATAAAAACCTTATTATCCAGTCCAGCGTGAATGTGGTTCTTTGGTGGGACAAGTACACCACGGTTCCACATTGTTAGGAGAACGCAGGTTGTGTTTGGTTAATGGAGTCAGATAACTCAATCGAACAATTTGCTAAACGATACATTTTTAATATTTATTTCCTCTACTTACCGATCACCTGCAGCAAGGTGGACGACACCAAGTTGCCATTAACGTCTCTGACCTCGTAGACGCCATCGTGCCTGGACGTCAACCTGGCTATGACCACTTCGTTGACGGATCCGTTCCTGCCCAGCGAGACCAGACCCCTGTAGCGCACGTCGTGGTCCGTGACGTGGCCCTCGCGCATCAAACGCACGGGCCCCCGAGGGGGCTTGGAGTCGAAAGGGCCCGGATGCCATTCGTCCGGATGCCGGGCAGGGATGAAAAGCAGGTGGGCCCGTGGCACGGGGAGGAAGAGCGGCAGGTTCAGAGACTCTTTGGTGAAGCGGGTCACGTTGAAATTGTGACCTGCGAGACAGAAAGTGATAATAGATCTAAAGAACGAATTATTTGGAGACGCGTGATGAGGATTTTCCAATAGACGAAAGCAAAAATGATGCCAAAAATACAATAAAAGTCCTGATACTAAATCACTTGACACCACTAAATAATTTCGGAGCAGCCCGAGAAATATGCCCCAAAATATGTAAAACAAGATGCAGGGAGAAGTCTTGGCGTGAGAGGGAGAGCTCGATTAATTATCATCATCAGCGTACAAAACTGAGGTCTCCTTCGTCTTCAGAGACAATTGGCTTTTGATATCCTAAGACAACATCTCATATTACTTTAGCCCGTCCCCCTCGCAATGACGCACGTGTTTATCTCAAAATGCACGCTACCAGACAGAATGTTTTGTCCTCTTTCGATTTTCACAATTTCCAAAAACTGTTGGGGTCGGCTTGACCGCATGTTCCCCGCCAAGAAGACTTATTACTTGGCAAAGAAGACTGTTATTCCTTGGCAGCCCAAGGCGATTAATAATAACATTCTCTGACATTTAAACTCGGGAGAAACAAGCCTGGAATTTCCCGTTTTAAACGAAAGCGTTCTCCTTATGTCAAGCTCGACTCCAATAATCCACAACAATAATAGTCAATGAGTGCGCACAACCTTTTGGAAAGATTTTAAGCATTTATGTTCCTTGTTAGAATAGAAGTTGATTTTTTTTTAATAAAAGTAGTAACCCAACTTGGTCGTGTCTCTTCTCTGCCTCTTCGTAATATGCACGAGACACCGGAGAACGTGGCTTGCTAGAAAAAGTCCAAGCATTTGTATACTTCATTACAATATATTTTGATGTTCTATAGAAATAGTCACTCGACTTGGTCGTGTCTCCTCTCTACCTCTTCGTAATGTGCATGAGACATTAGAAAACTTGGCTTTTTAGGAAAATTCCAAGCATTTGAGTTCTTTTTAGATTAAATTTTGTTTTTTCTATTGAAGTAGTAGCTCAACTTGGTCATCTCTCCTCTAGACCTCTTCATAATGTGCACGAGACACTGGATATCTTGGCCTGTTAGATAAATTCCCAGAATTTGTGTTCTTTATTAGATTAAATTTTGTATTTTCTATAAAAGTAGTAGCTCGACTTGGTCGTGTCTCCTCTTTACCTCTTCGTAATGTGCATGAGACACTAGAAAACTTGTCTTGTTAGGAAAATTCCAAGCATTTGTGTTCTTTATTAGATTAAATTTTGTATTTTCTATAGAAGTAGCAGCTAAACTTGGTCATCTCTCCTCTAGACCTCTTCATAATGTGCACGAGACACTGGAGATCTTGGCCTGTTAGATAAATTCCCAGAATTTGTGTTCTTTATTAGATGATATTTTGTATTTTACTATAGAAGTAGTCGCTCAACGTGGTCGTCTCTCCTCTCTACCTCGTCCTAATATACACGGGACACCAGAGAACCTGGCTTGTTAGAAAAATTCCAAGAATTTGTATTCTTCATTACGATATATTTTGATTTTCTATAGAAGTAGTAGCTCGACTTGGTCGTGTCTCCTCTCTACCTCTTCGTAATGTGCATGAGACACTAGAAAACTTGGCTTGTTAGGAAAATTCCAAGCATTTGAGTTCTTTTTAGATTAAATTTTGTTTTTTCTATTGAAGTAGTAGCTCAACTTGGTCATCTCTCCTCTAGACCTCTTCATAATGTGCACGAGACACTGGGTATCTTGGCCTGTTAGATAAATTCCCAGAATTTGTGTTCTTTATTAGATTAAATTTTGTATTTTCTATAAAAGTAGTAGCTCGACTTGGTCGTGTCTCCTCTTTACCTCTTCGTAATGTGCATGAGACACTAGAAAACTTGTCTTGTTAGGAAAATTCCAAGCATTTGTGTTCTTTATTAGATTAAATTTTGTATTTTCTATAGAAGTAGCAGCTCAACTTGGTCATCTCTCCTCTAGACCTCTTCATAATGTGCACGAGACACTGGAGATCTTGGCCTGTTAGATAAATTCCCAGAATTTGTGTTCTTTATTAGGTAAAATTTTGTATTTTACTAAAGAAGTAGTCGCTCAACGTGGTCGTCTCTCCTCTCTACCTCGTCCTAATATACACGAGACACCAGAGAACCTGGCTTGTTAGAAAAATTCCAAGAATTTGTATTCTTCATTACGATATATTTTTATTTTCTGTAGAAGTAGTAGCTCGACTTGGTCGTGTCTGCTCTCTACCTCTTCGTAATGTGCATGAGACACTAGAAAACTTGGCTTGTTAGGAAAATTCCAAGCATTTGTGATCTTTATTAGATGATATTTTGTATTTTACTATAGAAGTAGTCGCTCAACTTGGTCGTCTTTCCTCTCTACCTCGTCCTAATATACACGAGACACCCAGGGTTGGGTAGGATTACTTTAACTGGATTACTTTCAATTAGTTTTGGATGACTCCAATACCAAATATGCTAATAAAAGACATAAGAAACTCAATATGAATCAAATGATGACTCACAAGACGTGGTAAGCTTTCTCTCCTGGCTTTGATCTCTTTGATCTCCGGCAAAACGAACATCAAATCAGGGTTGGGTAGGATTACTTTAACTGGATTACTTTCAATGACTTTTGGATGACTCCAATACCAAATATGATAATAAAAGACACAAGAAACTCAATATGAATCAAATGATGACTCACAACATGTGGTAAGCTTTCTCTCCTGGCTTTGATCTCCGGCAAAACGAACATCAAATGCCACAGAAACAAAATGAAAATCAATCCAAACAGCTTTTTGCCGTTCCATGTATTCCGTTACTCCCCAAGCCTGCACAAAATTTAGTAATTTCATTCATATTGAGTTTCTTTTGTCTTTTATGAGCATATTTGGTATCGGAGTAATCCAAAAGTAATTGAAAGTAATCAAGTTAAAGTAACCCTACCCAACCCTGGAGACACCAGAGAACCTGGCTTGTAAGAAAAATTCCCCAAATTTGTGTTCTTCATTTGATTAAATAAAACTGAGAGAAACGTAACGCAAGTGGGTCCTGTCTCTGTTCTGAACACATATAATAATATTTTTGCCGTTAGAGATATTACTGACCAGTGTTGGGAATAACATCGTAATATATAACGTTATTTTTTCGTTTACGGGATCGTCAACTATTTTTTTTCCCACAGTTCCAACACCGTTCCTTGCAGCCTGCTCATCCTGGAAGGGCGATTACCTCAAGGTTTCTTCATTTCCCTCATGCTGAGGTTTTTGAGTTTTTTCTTGCCTTCATGTAGGTTGCAGATCAGGGGATGCTGTAACTGTAGCCTGTACAATCTTTTGAGACTTCTTGTGATTAAGGGGGTTACAATGCAACATGACTTCAATATCGGTTACGGGTAACGTTGGAAAAAAATAAGGCTTTGGTCACAGGTGTCAAACGGGCGGCCCGTGGGCCAGATCAGGCCCGCTAAGGGATTGCATCCGGCCCGCGAGATAACTCAGAGAAGCGCAAGAGAAAAAGAAGCTGCAGGTTGAAATATGTCAACTTGATGTTGCCAAAGAAAGGTGCCTCGAACAAAGACACTGTACTTGTATTTCTTTCTCTCTCTCTCTCTCTTTCTGTCTCTCTCTCTCTCTTAATTCCTCTTTCTCTCTGTGTGTCTTTTTTACCTTCTTTTGCTATCTCTCTTCCTTTTTTCATTTTCTCTCTTTTCTCTCTCTCTCTCCCCCCTCTTTTCCACCCCTTTCCTCACACTCTCTGTCTCTGTCTCTTTCACTCTCTGTGTCTCTCTTTTTCTCTTCCTTTGTTGCTCTTTGTCTCTTTCTCTCTCTGTGTCTTTTTAACTTCTTTTGCTCTAACTTCCTTTTTTCTTTTTCTCTCTTTTCTCTTTCTCTCTTCCTACCCTTTGCGCTTTCTTTTCTCTTCTCTCTCCTTCTGTCTTTCTATTTCTCTTTGGATTTCTTTCTTCCTCTCCCTTTCTTTTCCCCCCTCTCTCACGACTTTTTATCTCTTTTGTTTCTCACGCTCTCTCCCTCTCTCTCTCTTTCTTTGTCTTGCCCTCTCTCCTTTTCCCTTATTTCTTTCTCTCTCTTTTTCTTTCTCTTGAATCTACTAGTCCGGCCCCCGACAGAATGTTTGTTCTATGGTGTGGCCCCCCGAGTTAAAATGAGTTGGACACCCCTGCTCTAGAATCTCAAGAAACGACACAAACGACACGGATACGAGGCTTTCTCACCGCGCACTGCGAGCGTGCTACGAGACAAGACGTTTCCTTCGGCGTCTCGTAAGGTGTAGTTTCCCTGGTCTGCCTGCGTCAGCCTGTCGGCCACCCAGACTTTCCCGCCCGGCAACAGACGGCCCCGGCCCCCCGCGGCAGTTTGGGTGTCGCTCCGGTTCCAGAGCACGATGGGCATGGCCAGGGACGGCGCCCCCCGGGGGACGAACTCCAGAAGCACGCCGTTTTCGGGGATGCCGTGCTCGAAGCTCTCGCCGTAGCTTCTGTTGAAGGACTTGATGCATTCTGGGAAGGGATAGATTTTAACAAGACGGGTGTCGTGTAAAATTAAAGGGACAGTGTTTATAATTTACACATTTACCCAAAATCCAAGCACTTTTTAATTGTCGAAAACACAACATAATCCAAGCCTTTTTAAGCATTTACAAGCACTTCACCCAAAAGCACCCGTACAAACTCCGTACACACCCTT
Organism: Urocampus carinirostris; assembly: GCF_059441175.1. Taxonomy (NCBI): domain Eukaryota; kingdom Metazoa; phylum Chordata; class Actinopteri; order Syngnathiformes; family Syngnathidae; genus Urocampus; species Urocampus carinirostris. Next base: position 41,682,455 of record NC_142357.1, on the reverse strand, counting down.
TCCAGAGTTTTACATTTTTAGAAATTAAAACAAGGGTTTTCCTCCTAGATAAAGATATGTCTCGATGTCTAGAGATAGATAGATATATGTCTCGATGTCTAGAGATAGATAGAGATGGAGATGGATAGAGATCTAGAGATAGATGGATGTCTCGATAGATGGATGTCTCGATAGATAGATGTCTCGATTGATAGATGCCTAGATAGATAGATGTCTAGATAGATAGATGTCTAGATGTCTCGATAGATAGATGTCTCGATAGATAAATGTCTAGATAGATGTCTAGATAAATAGATGGATTTCTAGATAGATATGTAGATAGATGTCTAGATAGATAGAAGTCTAGATAGATGTCTAGATAGTTAGATGTCTAGATAGATAGATAGATGTCTAGATACATGTCTAAATAGATAGATAGATGTCTAGATAGATGTCTAGATAGATGGATGGATAGATGGATGGATAGATGTCTGGATAGATGTCTAGACGATAGATGTCTAGACGATAGATGTCTAGATAGATAGATTTCTTGATAGATGTCTAGATGTCTCGATAGATGTCTAGATGGATAGATTGATGTCTAGATAGATAGATGTCTAGATAGATAGATGTCTAGATAGATGTCTAGATAAATAGATGGATTTCTAGATAGATATCTAGATAGATGTCTAGATAGATAGATGTCTAGATAGTAAGATGTCTAGATAGATAGATGTCTAGATAGATGTCTAAATAGATAGATAGATGTCTAGATAGATGGATAGATGGATAGATGTCTAGACGATATATGTCTAGATAGATAGATAGATGTCTAGATAGATAGATCGATACGGAAATACACACTGTAATACAAATAGGGTATTATGCAAATGTAGGGGTGGGATTTCATGCGGGCTTTCCCTCCCCCGGGTGGAGTTAAAGAGCCTCATGGCATGAGGAAGAAATGAAATGATTCAAGAAAACAGAGAAACCCTCCAACCTGAAACCGTGAGACGTATAGTCTCGTAGGTGAATCCAGAAGACAACTTGATGGAATAAAGTCCCCGGTCGGCATGGGACACATTTTTCAGGACCAACATCTTATCTTTGGTCCACTCGAACCGAGGGTCGTTCACCTGGGCGGAAAGAAGAATGAATTTCTCATCTTTGTGTATTCCCGGCAAGATGTTGCGCTCACGGTGGTCTTCTCCAGGAGGACACGCCTGGGTCCTCCGGACTCTCCGGTAAAAGTCACCGTCCTGGACGTGGAGTAGACCGGCAAGCGGAACTCCTTCCCGGCGCAAACCGTCTGGGCTTCTTCTCTGTCGCCTATTCGATTGGGGAAAAACAAAACGGAGATTTCAAATATGTGATTTGCGTTTTCTGTGATGATGGAAGGTTCGTGTAGACTCACCCAAGACCACCCAACCTGTGAAGAAGCAAAAATAGGAATCCGTGTTTAATCAAATCGAATGATAATACAGAGATCCCTTTGTTTTGTTTATTTTTATTATTGAAAGCCCTACTGACTGATAGCGAGTGAGAAATAAAAAAAATTGAAACCCAGTAGTCAAGTCAAGTCAAGTCATTTTTATTTGTATAGCCCTTAATCACAATTAGTCTCTAAGGGCTTCACAAGCTATTACATATAAGAAGTAGTATTTTAAATTACCGTATTTTTCTTACTATAAGGCGCACCTAAAAGCCTTTATTTTTTTCAAAAGCTGACCATGCGCCTTATAATACAGTGCGCCTTATTTATGGATCAATATTAAGTCGCAAAGTCTTGCAACTACCGGTAACTTGCAGCCGCCGACTCGATTTTCCCCCAAACGCCAAGTAGTCCGCGGTGTATGCTGGGATTTATTTACCGACGTTTCATTGGCTAACCAATGTGTCAATCATCATTTGAATCGATCACTATTGGCTAAAGTTAATCGGAGGTCAAGGGGCGGATCCTTCTTATCATTTACAGGCTGGCATTGGCTTAAACGGCAAACCAAAGCCTGCAATTGGCCAAAAACGACTTTGGTGAGCTACTCCGGCTATATATTATCCTTGTATCTTGTTTCAGACTGAACTCGATGTTTCTGTGATAAGCGGTGCAGATGATGGATGGAATGGAGTGTCTATTTTTAAATTAAACTGAATTCCAAGTGTTTATTGTCATATGCACAGTAAAGTTGCGAGCGAAAAAGAAAATAGAAACTAAGGAATGGTTGTCATTTCTTGAATCCCAAGACTTTAACCTTCCGAATGATATTTGGAACGATGCATTTGAGTGACATCGTGCGGACACCGCATCCGCACGTGTTCTCGACACGTATTTGCTTCTTTGCAAGCTTTGGGAATGTTAAGGGGGTAATCAGTTGGACTGAACCATCTGACTGTTTTGTCCACGTTCCCATTGTAGCGCCTTATAATCCGGTGCGTCTTATGTATGTCAAATATAGGACCAAAAACTATTTTTTCGGGGTGCGCCCTTTAACCCGGTGCGCCTTATAGTGCGGAAAATACGGTAGTTTTTTTTTTTTTTGGGGGGGGTTGGGGGCACCTTGATAAAAAGCCTTAACAACTGAGAGTGAGAGAGAGAGTGAGAGAGAGAGCGGTTTAGATCACCACCATTTTCCAATGTCTTCCTGATTTGTGAGGTTTGGTTTTTTTTCTGGTCCTGACAGTTATATAGTTGATTTTGACAATGTTACTTTGTTGATGATTTTGTTTTTAAATGGAAACTGTGCTTGCCTGGCCTTTTCCTGAATCCTGCTTTTGGGTCCACTGCAAAACCATAGAATAATCACCCAACAATGAAGGGACCCAGCAGGAAGCACCCCCTGCTTCGGCTGCGAGGTGAGTCCCCGGCCGCTGCGGGTCCCAGACCCAGCTGCGAGGAGAGTCCCCAGCCGCCTCGGCTCCCTGCTCAGGCTGAGAGGAGGGTCCCTGCCGCTCCCTACCCCAGGCGCTTAGATTCCCCACACTGGCTGCTTTGGCTCCCTGGGCTGTCTACGAGGAGAGTCCCCGGCCGCTTCGGCTCCCTTCCCCTACCGCTTCGGCTCCCTGCCCCGACCACTTTGGCTCCTACGCCGGCCGCTTCGGCTCCCTACCCTGGCCGCTTTGGCTCCCTGCGCTGGCTACAAGAAGAGTCCCTGGCCACTTCGGCTCCCTTCCCCTACCGCTTCGGCTCCCTGCCCCGACCACTTTGGCTCCTATCCCGGCCGCTTCGGCTCCCTACCCTGGCCGCTTTGGCTCCCTGCTCTGGATACAAGAAGAGTCCCTGGCCACTTCGGCTCCCTGCCCCGACCGCTTCGGCTCCTACCCCAGCCCCTTCGGCTCCCTGCGCAGAGTTCCTGGCTGCAAAGAGAGTCCCGGCCGCTTCGGCTCCGAAAAGTGTACCCGGCTGTTTCGGCTCCCTGCCCCAACCATGTCGGCTCCCCACAATGGCCGCTTTGGCTCCCTGCCTGAGATTCCCTATCTGCGAGGAGATTCCTCGGCCGCTTTGGCTTTGCTGCCCGGGGGGCCTGGCCGTTATAGTTCCCTGCCCATGCTGCTTTGGCTTCCTGTGCCAACAAGGACCTTCAACCATCCCATTGCGGTAGCCTCCATAATTTTTTTTTCTTTCTTGGGGCTGTCTGGTATCCGGCCCTTGAGGGGGAGGCTATGTTAGGAACTGGCGCACCTCCGTCCATCAGGGGGCGCCTAATCAGTTTGTAAATGGGAATCAATCAACCCACACATCTCCCTAATTAGCCTGACCCTTCATAAGGATATTTTGGAGTTGTTTGATTTTCATTTTCCCCATTAATTTTCCATTGTCAAGATCACTACCTTTTCTAATGCCATTCTGATATGTGAGGTTTGTTTTTTTGTTTCAGGTTCTGATAGTTTTAAAATTATCTTTGACCACTTGTTATATTGTTGATGATTTTGTAGTTTAATGCCTTCTATTTCAGCACCTTGCCTTTTCCCGCTTCCTGCGTTTGGGTCCACCGCAAAACCACAATTTGTTCAGGTTTTGTGCAAAATTAGCTTGCTATTGAAGAATTTTATACATTTGACTATAAGGGATTTTGTAGGATCAAATACAAATTACATTTGAATGCAAAAGATATACACTGGCTGAGCTGTGGGGCGAGGTCAATGCAACCTTGTGAAGAATGATGTTTACAGAAATAACGGGAACTGATATGATAATCAGCACTTCCCGGCGCAAGAGGGGCCCAGGTGACGCAGAAACGCTCGGGGTCCAGACATCGAGGCGAGGGGGCTTTACTGGCGCGTCCATGGGAGGAGCCGGCGGAGAGACGTAGATCGAGGGAGAAGGAGAGAGAAGGCTTGACAGAGACTCGAGCGAAACTAATTTGACGGAGCTCACTTAGTTAAATTATTTAAGAAATTCAATCTGCCCCCGTGTGGAAATGCCGGTCTCTTGTCCATCTTTTCACATCAAGAAACGAGCACGCATCGTTAAGAGAATGCAGGTTGTGTTTGGTTAATGGAGTCAGACAACTCATTCGAACAATTTGGTAAACGCTACATTTTTAATATTGAATTCCTAACACTATCAACATTAGAAAATGACTCACCCACGGAAAAAGGGAGGCTGCACATCACTGCGAGAAGGACGCTGGAGGGCATCTTGTTCTGCGAGGACAAAACAATAAAACATAAAATAAGAAAGACAGAGGCAGGTGTTTTTCATGCAATAACAAATAATTGCAATTATTTCCCACAATTGCCCTCGCACACCTGCTAAAATCCAGCAAGGTGCGGCAACGAAATCTCCAGCAGACTTTCATAACGGTCTGACATTCCGAATCGTCATTATCATTCATCCACACGTCATTCAACTTTCCACGCAAAATCGCCAAAACCCACCTGCAGGATTCGGGGAAAACCAAATCCACGGGAGATTTTTTGAGAGGGTTTGACGTGAATGGAGGACTAACGGGTGTAAAATCGTTGATCCGCAGCGCGCACGCGCAGTAGCTTCCTCCGGTTATTTATGGCAATGTGTCGGGTGTATTCTCGATCGCTTTTACGTAAAAAGCGTAAGGTGTCCAAGAAAGGGACATACGCTATTTGCGCAGTGATTTCTTAACGCGGTTGATTCCTGCGGGGCTTTGCGCCAAGATGGAGATTGATTGCAGTCACTTTAAGACAAAAACCAGCCGGAAGCCTCACATTTACTGAATTCATTTCAATAAATTAATTCATCATCGATTTGTATTCACACGAGTGTACCCATATACGAAATAATTTAGTAAATGATTACGTAATTATTGATTGTACAATAAATCAACGCAGTCCAATAAATCGAGCACAGATAGATCAAACTGTGGTAAAATCAATTGAAAAGAAAAACAAATTACACGACCGGCAACAATAAAAGAAAATGAGAAGAATGGAAAGGAAAATGAGGGAAAATAAAGACAAAGAATAGAATAGAATAGATTGGAATAGAATAGAAAAACAACGTTTGGGAAAAGAGCAAAACAAAATAATGGAAAAGAAAAGACAGGAAAAAATAAAGAATTTTTCGTGGAAGTACAATGTGCAACAAGATTAATTTGATATGATTGGAAATTATTTGAATGCAACACAAACTTTTTCCTCTTTTTCCCTTTTTTTAAAAATTCCTTTTTAAAAGAAATCTCATTGTGTTTATTTTTTCCTAGCGGTTACTTTTTTCTTGCTTTTTTGTTCTCTATTACCCTTTTCCCTTTATTTGCTTCTTTCTTTTCTTCTGTTTTTTTATCTGAATTTTTAACTCCACCCGGGGGAGTAAAAGCCCACATTTCTCTCCTTTTGCTTCGTTTTTTTCTCAGCTTTTCACTACTTTTTCATTTTGGTATTTTTTTTCTTTTTTGTTCTATTCCCCCCACTTCCTTTAAGTCATTTTGTGCACAATTATACATCATATTTGGTCGAGCAGGGATGAAAGAAGCAAAAACAACCAGAAGAGCCGTTTGGGACCCGAAAGAGCCGGTTCTTTTTAGTGAGCCTAGCCAAAGAAGCCGGTTCTCGAAAAACTCTCCTGACTTTACTCCGTTCTACTTCGACATTGACTTCAAAATACCGCATTTAGAACACAGCGTCAGAGGAACCTGTGTATTTTTACCTTCATGCACTGTAACTTTGACTTAAATCGCTTTTTAATTAGCATTCGAGCCCTGATTTTTGAGAGCTGGCTAGATTTTCTTGTGCGCGGAAACGCTCTGGGTAGTGCGCAATTGCGCACACACGCAGCTTAGAGGAATTATTGGTTACCTCTTTTCTTTATGAATTCTTGACCTCCATACTTGCGACGTGAAGCATTCAAGTGTTTCTTTCGAAGAAGGGAATTTCAAGTTTTCGCGCTAACGTCTTCGCTCAGATGCGCACATCCGGCGCAGCGCTGATTCCCACACGAGAGCAAAACCTCGCCCAGTTTTGCGTGTGTCCTTGCCGTTGCCACAACTCAGCTTTTCGGGGTTGGAAGAAAAAACACCTTTAGTAGTCACCAAGTGAGTATACCTTCCTAATTAACATCATTTATCGAAGCGTGTCGTGGTTTCCCCGTATGTTCATTGAACGCTTCGTTTACTGTCTTGTTTATGTACAGATCATGTTGCTCGCCGTCTTGCTGCTAACATGTTTCCTCCCTGGTAAGTTTGAACTCATTTCTATGCATAAAGCGCGTTTAATAAGCATCGTTGACGTCTACTTTACTACTATTCAGTCCACTTTTATTCATAAATGACTGTACTTTGCAGGAAATAGGCCCAGCTAATTCATGTAACGTAACCCTGTTTAACGAGTAGTAACGTAGTTGTCGTACTAGTCGGCAAAAGTGTAAAAAAGTAAATAAAAGTAAAACGTGAGAAAATGCGAGCGATGAAATCTAATCAGCAGTATGCAGTACTCGTTCAATAATCGAGCAGGATAACCAAATTTCCGCTGCGGCTGAAGTCACCAAAACGCATCGTCTACGGCACAATATGTACTCCCTTTATTTGGTGACGTCACGAGTAGTTCGTATTTTTAAACATTGCGTTATTAGCATTCATTCGTTCAAGGTATGTTTTTAATTAATAATCAGTGTATAGTGTTTCACCGCTGGATGGCACTGTTGTCCAATGCGAACGAAAACCAGTGCCGTAGAGCACAGCGTAGCAGCAAGTTGAGAGACAAAAATGGCGGCGACTTCGAGAGAGACAGAGAGAGAGAGAGAGAGAGGGACTTATGATTTTTAAAAAAAAATAAAAATAAACATTGGCACAATAGTTCATGAATTTTTGACGAGTGTTCAAACGATTTTTTTCTCAATGAAAGTTTTTTCCTGTACCACTAGCAGGCACTAAATATAACACACTTTCTCTTGAAGTACAACATTTGATGTTAAATTTGGAGTATTACTGTCGTTATTTCTGTAGTATTTTTGTAATATTTGTTGGCCTGGAGAGGGATGGGCGCCACCAGGCTGTACTTGCCCAAGACAGAGCAAAGGAAATGGTGCCGAAGGGATACACCCACCCACCATCACGTTTGGAGTATTTCCATAGTAGTATTTTTGTAGTACTACTTGTCATGTCCAGCATGGTCGCCATGACAACCAGCTGGTCCCGCCCCTTGACACCGGCTGTAACAGATTGTCTTAATTGCGTGTGTGATTCTTAAGGGCGGGTTTTGGGACTGCTGGTTGCGAGTGCATTGCCCTGTTTTGCTCTGTTCTGTTCTGTTTGATTCGAGGAAGACCTGTCATGCCCGTTTGTCTGAGTTAGCGCCTTTAAGCCTGTTTTGTGAGTATTACCTAGTCTGAGTTCCTGATTGCCTGTAAGCCTGTTTCTGTTTTGTTTTTGTCCCTGCGTGTTGGACAACTTTTATTTTCTAAATAAAAGTAACTGATCGTGACGTGAATGAGTTCACACTTCCTGCTTCCTGGTCCGGCCCTTGACACTACTGTAGTATTTTTGTTATTTCCATAGTATCATTTTGGCAGTATATATGTGAATAAACGAATTTTGGGCCACTAGGAGGCACTAAATATAACACACTTTCTCTTTAAGTACATTTGATGTTCAGTTTTGAGTATTAATGTCATGGCCTGGAGAGGGATGGGCGCCACCTGGCTGTACTTGCCCAAGACACACCGTAGGAAATGGTGCCTTTAAGGGATACACCCACCCACAATCACTTTTGTAGTATTTCCATTGTAGTATTTTTGTATTTTTTCCATAGTATAATTTTGGCAGTATATATGTGATTTAACGTTTTTTTGTACCACTAGGAGGCTAAATATAACGCACGGTCCCTTTAAGAATGTAAAAAAATGCCTTGTAAATATTCTATTTCCAGCAAGTACCTTTTAAAAATCTAAGAACTGTCATGAAAGGGACAGTGTGTAATATTTGGTGCCTCCTAGTGGTACCAAAAAAACATTTTATTTGGTAAAAAACCCCAAAAAGAAACAAAAAAACAACATTGATAACAGAAGCAAATAATTAACGATATAACAAGTATTTAATTTTACAAAAAATAAACATATAGTTTCCCAGTGGGAAATTGTCATGCGAAGACCTTCCTGCAACTGAAACTATAAGATACACATTACTGTCATTTTACTCAACAACTTCTGAGTTTCCCATTGACTTTAGTAAGACCCCGGTGGGTGGGTAGTCTAGGGGTGCTCGGGGCGTGACCGGGGCGTGGCCAAGAGCGTGCAATTGCGCGCCCCCTGCATGAAATGATGATGTTTAAGGCTTGTATAAGTCAACTGTATTGTTTTGTACTCAAAAATAAACATTGAATAAAATAATATGCTCTATAAATATATATAAAGTTAAGTTTAAATTATTTTTGGAAGATGTGCTTCAAGAGTTAGGCGACTTCCTCGTCCGTTGTAAAAAGTGGCCGAAAAAAAGCGATCCGACCATTTTCTCAACCGCATCAAGCTTTCTTATTCCACTTTCATTTCTTCTTTACACTTTACGCCGACCATATTGAACGGATGCACGAGATACTAAACACTAAAAACGTAAAAGTTCTTAGCGCCCTGGAGATACAGTATTGAATGTTTACACATAAACTAGGAAGAGCATTTCGTTTTTGGGGTGAATGCTGGGTAAGCTCTTACAGCGCCAAATGCCGGTAGCGGCGGAAAGAAGCCCTACGGTACTGTCCTGTACTCGGATAAAGGTGCACAAGATACAAAATCTAACTTACAGCAATGTCCGGATATTTTTCGACATCCCGAAAAAAAAATATCGTATCTGCCAGAGTCCGTAAGATTCAAACACTTGGCGGGCCGGATTTGGCCCATAGGCTGGATGTTTGTGTTGGGTCTTAAAGAACCTCTGAAGTGTGGGAGAGCTAAAGAAAATTGGCTAACTGTAGAAGAAAATGCACCAGGCAAAGACTTAAGTTTTTAAACCAGTTGCAACCAGGGAGGTGGTCTTTACCTTCAAACAAAGACAAAAGACCAAAGCCACCCCCCCTGGAAACGTAAACAAAGACAGGAAGACTAAGAGACGCCAAAACGGAACATCAAACTGATTAGAAATACACACCTTGAGTAAATACGTTTAAGCCTACTTTACAGTTTGACACCCCAGCACTAAACTATAGGGATTGGTCTCAAATATATTTACACGCATATTGTTAAGATCCATAAATAGTATTTGCGATTTACTCAAGATGTAAAAATCACATCTCTTGATAGATAAACACGCCTGATTAAAAATGGCATATGAAAATCGCCTGCAAACACGATTCATCCGGATTTCTTCTTGTAACGGAACTGGAAAAATTGGCTTTGAAAGTCCTTAAAAGTCTTAAATTTGGCGAGGAACCCTGTGTGTCATTGAACTCCTAAGTTGTCTCCAGGTTCTACGGCCAGATCGCACGAAGTGTGCTACGGCCGAACATTTCGCTTCCCCAACAGTTTGGCCCTGTCGTCCCGAGGGCAGATTTACTTCACTCCGGCGAAAAGTAACGAAAGGAGGCTGGTGTACGAAAACGGCAAGGTGCGCACTCTCCAGATCTGCTCAGCGTCCGGGAAATCCCGATGGACTCTTTTGAAAATCTTGCTTTCCAGTCGCTGCACCCGCGGCTCAAGGCGACGGCGAGCGGTCTTTCCCTGCACGACGTTACGGAGGAAGACAACGGAAAGTTCTGGACTCCGTTTAGCACTACATTTTTCATGGATCGCATAACGCTGACTGTTTTAGGTAAGACCACTGTCGTACTTTGTGTTAACTGTGAAAAGGTTTCTTGTGTCGTTTTTCGTTCTGGTAGGGCCGCTTCGTGCCGTAACCCGGGCGGGGTTATTACTGGTATCGGCATTTTTATTTATTCGACGGGCCGATTATTAAGGCTCACGTGCAGCTGAGCCTGTCTCCCCCTCACTCCTGCCTTCTGTCTGGGATGTGTGTAAAGTAGGCTTAAACGTATTTGCTCAAAGGTGTGTATTTCTAATCAGTTTTATAGCCCTTTTGGCGTCTCATAGTCCCCCCGTCTTTGTTTAAAAGTGCTGGTACTTTTCCAGGGGGGGTCTTTTCTCTTTGTCTCAGTACTTTTCCACCTTTGTGACTTCAATAAAAAACAGAGGCAGAAGGGGGGAGGGTCAGAGGGAGTTTCGACTAGCAAGCAGAGAAAGCGGGTAAATTCCTCGCTCCTCTGAGCTCCCCCTTCGACTGCAGTTGTAAAGAAAACTCAATAAGTCTTATGCCTAGTGTGTTTTCTAGCGTTAGCCAACTTTTATAGCTCTCTCACACGTAAGTGGTCGTTTTTAGACCCCACAATGTGACACTTCCCGCGCCTTTTGATTGTTATAAACTACTAAGGGCAGCGCCACTGAGGCAAGAAGAATAACTTTAGGGTGGAGTAAACAGTGGCAGCTCTGCTAACTCCTGATTACAAACATACCTGTGAATCTAAATTGCTGATAATATTGAGATTTTCAAAAGTCCGTGGTAGAAGAGTGTGTGTGTGATTATAGATGGTGTGAAAGGAGTTATTAACTTCTTTTAGGGAAGCGCGTTTCGGCGGAGACCAATATATTAGCTCTTATCATAACACGAGTTGGTCGATCAAGCGTGTGTGTTTGTGATTGAGAGCAGAAAAAGCACGCTAAAGTGGAGGGCGGAGTGATTAGCTGCTAACATAACAATAGTTCATCAATCTGGCTCTAAAACACGAGTGCCTCCACTATTCATTTCGCAAGCTTCGTTGAAATTTAGATACAAACATTTACGAGTCTTTCACAACAGTGTGAAGGAATTTAGCCCCACTCTTCTTGGCAAAATTGTTTAAAATCTGCCATATTGGAGGGTTTTCTCGCAAGAACTGCCTGCAGAATCTTAACTGGATTTACATCTGGACTTTGACTTGGCCACTCCAGTACCTTCTGTTTTTTTTGAGCCAATCGAACGGGAATTTGTTAGTGTCTTACAGATCGTTGTCCTGCTGCATGTTCCTAAAGCACTTAAGGTTGTGGTCACAAACTGATGGCCGGACGTTATTCTTCAGGATCTTCTGATAAACACCAGAATTTGTTACTGCGTCAACAAAATAACGTAGAAAAAAGTCCAAGGAACTGCAGGCCTCAATTAAAGTCTGGGTTCATGACTCCAATATTAGAAAGACACTGGTCAAAATGGGAGGGTCTACGGGTGAAAACCACTAGTTACAAAAGAACACAGAGAGTCGTCTCACGTTTGCCAAAAAGCGTCTTGATGATCCTCAAGACCTTTGAAGAAACATTCTGTGGCAGCCCATTACACCTGGCGTCAATACGGCAGAGCATTTGACAAAGAAAACAATGCCAACCGTAGAGCATGGTGGTGGCAGTGTAACGGTCTTTGCTCAGATTGTGAATGAGAACGTCTGGCCTTCAGCGGGACGAAATGAAGGTCCTGGAGTGGCCGAGTCAAAATCCGGATTCAAATTCAATTGAGATGCTGTGGTGTGACTTTAAACTGTCTAGAAAACTTTTCATAATGGCAGATTTGAAAGCATTTTGCAAAGAAGAGTGGGCCAAAATTCCTCCACAGAGTTGTGAAAGACTCATGACCAATTATGGTAAATGTTTGAGTTATGTTAGAAGATGTGCCAACTCACTATTAGCTTCAGGGGCAATGACATTTTTACATGGGGCCAGATTTTGTTTTTTGGCACATTAAAAAAAATGGAATCAATAATTTAGAACTACAGTACATTTTGGAGTTCCTTGGGTTCTTTGATGGTCTGAAACCTTTGTGAGTGATAAATATGCATAAAACTATTAGTAGCCAGGTCAAAGTCCAGATGGAAATACAGTTAAGATCCTGCAGGCAGTTCTTGATAGAAAACCCTCCAATATGGCAGATTCGAAACATTTTTGCCAAGAAGAGTGGGCCTAATTTCCTTCACAACATTGTAAAAGACTCGTAAATGTTTGATTTCTGTTATCGCTGGCCAAGTTGCTATTAGCTTCAGAGGGCAATGCTTTTACACATAGGTTTTGATTTTTTTGACGAAATAATTCATAACTAAATTTGGAATTTCCTGGTGTTGTTCTTTGTGATATTGAAATTGGTTTAATGATCTGAAACCTTTGCGAGTGATAAATATGCAAAAAATAGAGAAATCATGAAGGGGGAAATACTTTTTCATGGCACTGTACAGAAAAACTCAAATAGCTCCCTGTTTTTTTTTTTTTTTACAAAAAATAAAAATGTCAATCCAACCAACATGACCTACTTAAAACAAAAACAGTATCTAAATTTCAACGAAGCTTGCAAAATGAAGAGTGGAGGCACTCGTGTATTAGAGCCAGATTGATCAACTATTGTTATGGTAGCAGCTAATCACTCAGCCTTTCACTTTAGCGTGCTTTTTAGCTCTCAATCAAACACACGCTTGATCGACCAATTCATGTTATGATAAGAGCTAATATATCTATCAGTCTCCACCTAAACGCGCTTCCCTTATAATCACACGCTCTTCTACCACGGACTTTTAAAAATCTTAATATTATCAGAAATAAAAATGTCAATACAACCAACATGACCTACTTAAAACAAAAACAGTATCTAAATTTCAACGAAGCTTGCGAAATTAAGAGTGGAGGGACTCGTGTATTAGAGCCAGATTGATCAACTATTGTTATGGTAGCAGCTAATCACTCAGCCTTTCACTTTAGCGTGCTTTTTATGCTCTCAATCACAAACACACGCTTGATCGACCAACTCATGTTATGATAAGAGCTAATGTATCAGTCTCCACCTAAACGTACTTCCCTAAAAGAAGTTAACAACTCCTTTCACGCTATATATATAATCACACACACACTCTTCTACCACGGACTTTTCAAAATCATAATATTATCAGGAATCTTGATTCACGGGTATTTTTTTTCACAAAAAATAAAAATGTCAATACAACCAACATGACCTACTTAAAACAAAAACAGTATCTACATTTCAACAAAGCTTGCGAAATGAAGAGTGGAGGCACTCGTGTTTTAGAGCCAGATTGATCAACTATTGTTATGGTAGCAGCTAATCACTCAGCCTTTCACTTTAGCGTGCTTTTTATGCTCTCAATCACAAACACACGTTTGATCGACCAACTCATGTTATGATAAGAGCTAATGTATGGCCCAATCCCATTTCTCTCACTCGGCTCTGAGGACCCTCCAGTGAGGTCCCTCGAAGAGGAGTGCCCTCCGCGAGTGAAGTGCAAAGCGGAGATGGCTTGGACAAGACTTGCAAGGTTCCACCCCTGTCCAGGAGATGGCGGTAATATTAATTGGCTGTAGACCTCAGTGACGTATTGGTCTACGTCACATGTAAACAACTCGAGTCTCAACTTGTAGTGTGTCAGTTGGAGAGTTCGTGCAATGTTAAAAATGCCCGCTACTGCTGTGTTATTACCGATTGCCTGAAAGCTCATCATCTTTTCCGTGTCTCCAATAAACGGAGGAGAAATGTGCTATACTGAAGACAGCTTCGGCGCTATGTAGTGCTGATTCATCTTTACAAGGTACGTACACTCATTTAAAAACATGACCCGTTCGGTCAAATACAGTAAGAGTTAACATACAATGCACGTTCACATAATACCCTATGTTTGTGTAGACATAAATGGCAATCTACTTATTAGTATCTTAATGCCATTTTATGACATATAGTAGGGGTTTTGAATGTGTGACATGACGAAAAGTAAACAAACACAAGAACAGTCCACCTGACCCTTAAGCTGACATAATATCGTCACCAAACTTCCCTGTACGACCCAAAAACCTTAGTTCATAAGGAATTTAATTCAAAAGAGTTGTCATTGGATATAAAAAAGGTCATTTCAACATTTTTTCATGATGCTTACATCACAGTTAAAGCGGTCTTTTTCTTTTCTATGCCCACTTTTATGTCTAAATTGTTATCTATTGTGTTCCAGAGTGGCTGTCCCATAAGCGTGGACAGGTTGGACAGGAATGTTCCCATCCTGTGCTTATGGTTGGATGTGGAGTCAGAACTCATTCAGGACTTAAGGTTGAGCAAGAAGGTTATGTGGGCCCTGCATGAGCTGCTAAAGAGGGAACAGGGCCGTGGCTGGAGGTCCTGATCTACGTGTACTGGCTGGCCCACGCTCTGTCCTACCGTGTGGTGTCACGGGTCTTCAGGGTTCCCAGGTCCACCGTACAAAGAATTGTCCACAGTTAATATGGAATAAATTGCCCAAAAGCCATATTTAGGCTCTTTAAGTCAGACCCACATTTGCATTATGTGCTTTTCTGCATTACTATTCAATAAACATCTTCATTTTGAGTAACACCTTGGTGGTTTATTTCATAATGATGTGAGATACTGTGTGTGAACTATGTGACTGTTGGACAGAAAACAACTACAAATCACTCCAGCTTAAATAATAGTTTACTTTCAGAAAAACAAACTCACATTGGGCCAAAATACATAATAGTAAATAATGTGTCACAAATTTTAACAAAAATATACCAATACTTCCATGAAGCTGGAAAACACAAACTGGAACTTCATTGAGTTCTTAATAAAAAAAACAATATTATCCTTTTATAAAACAAAGGGAAACATTGCAGAGATGTCACTGTTCTGGAAATTTGTCCACGAGCTTCCCAAAAAGGACGGGAACCGCTCAGTTTTGGCCACAGTTTCTTCGAGCCTTTTCCTCACTCCGGCAGACTCCGCTTTCAAAAAGTCAAGGAGTGTATCGTGCTTCCTTTTTTTTCTGGGTGATTTGGGGTTTGGCGCCGGATTAGAAGGTGCCAACGACGTGCCCGGTGGTGTGGATGGCGTGGTAGCTGTGATGGTGACCAGCTCTTCCACGGGACGTTCTACAGTGGCCTTTAGGTTGGGTGGAAAAAACAAGAATTACTTAATGCTGATGTATTGTACAAAAACAACTGAGTATAGGATGCTCAGCAAGTTGATGTGAGACAGGAAATTATAGGATGTGTTCTGGATAATTATTTGATAGTGAATAGATACACAAAATTGACATGTTATTCTTATGGCTGTATGAGCCTTCTATTGGCCAGCATCACATATGCTTTAGAATTGTCTCCACATTTGGACAACATTTTGAGAAGGTAATTAGTTTACTTAATATGTGTTTACAGAGAAGGCAGTGGACTATGTGATAGTAGTTTGTTTCAACTGTATTTCCACGTGAAATTCGGAGACATTACTCATAATGCATGATGAAAACTAATGCATTCTGATCTCACATGAAAGAATCATATTGTAAATAAAACACGACACCCGAAATTGTGTGCAGTAAACAAGCGCTTATGTCCAGAACGGTATTCTGACTATGCTCCTTTAGCGACTGGCCATGTACAGTAGATGTAAAAGGACGACTCGTTTAAGATAAAAACAGGGATGGGCTGAACCGTGATTTTCTGCCCAGTTATCCTACTTTAAAGTTTGTAGCGTGAAGATTTTTTTTTGCCAGCTCCCTTGGTAGATTAGTGCACTTCGTAAAGTAGCGATTTTGCAATGTTCGTGTTTTAACGCGAAAATACGATTTTCTATTGCATTTACGTCTAACTAAGATATCTCAATACATTTTGTTGCAAATACATGCGTGGTTGTGGAAAACTACTTACATTTGTGCGGTTCCTTTCCGGGCATGTTTGTTGATATTGAGAATTCGCAAAGCCTTCTGGGTAGTCACTTCGCCGCCAAGTGAGGTCGAGAGCCCCCTCGGTCTTGAAGTGGCTACGACATGGTTTGAGGGCACTTCTGCCTCGGTCTTGAGAGTATCGGGACACACCCCATTTTCACGTGAACGCGCAAACCGAGTGACTAGGGCACATAGCGAGTGAAAGTGCGAAGAATGGGACTCAGCCTTAGTGTTAGGAATTAAGAGTTTGAGCTCCAAATTAGGGTTTTAAACTAAATGTAGGCTTCCAAAATTGGGTTAAAGTTAGGGTTACGGTTTGAAACCAAGTGAGGGCTACGGCTTGGGGTAGGTTTAGGGTTAGGACCAAGAGTTTGAGCTCCAAATTAGGGTTTTAAACTAAATCTAGGCTTCCAAAATTGGGTTTAAGTTAGGGTTACGGTTTGAAACCGGGATGAGGGCTACGGCTCGGTGTAGGTTTACGGTAAGTACTGTAAGGTTTTAACATTTCCTAAACTGAAACCTGACTCCTAATTCCTTACAGTTGGAGCGTATTCAGTCGGAGAAGTTATTGAGCCGAGTATAGTCCACATATTAATTTATTAGCCGAATCCAGGAGTTGAACACATCTTTCTTCCTCACTAATTACAATCGTGTGTGTGGAAAGAGAGCGAGCGGTGTGGGCTTCCTGGTTGTCCACTTTAATGACACATGGCGATCAAATGTCCAGCCCCATGACCATGCCTCTGGCTGATTGGTCCGCGCCGTCCTTGATGCAAATATCCCAATCGTCCTTTGAAGCCTGGGAGAAGGGTGAGAGGTCATTGCCCTCCGGACAGAACGGGGCACGACCCCCCAGGAGGGGATAAGTAAACCAAAGAAAACATTCCAAAGCACAGGCGTTTAAAAGGTTCCACTCAAGGCTGAGGTGACACAAAGTATTTTTGTGTATAAGTGGAATAAAACAGCGTGTAAAATAGTATATAACTTTCAAGAGTTTGAGCTTCATATTAGGGTTCTATACTGAATGCGGGGTTCCAGGATAAGGTTGGGGCTAGATTTAGGGTTTGTCGCTAAGGTTTAGGCTCCCGTTCTTTTGATTCGCGCTGGATTTCCTCTTTGAATGATAATGGAAGAATTGGCTTTGAAAGTCCTTAAAAAGTGCTTGAATTAGTCCTTAAAAGGGGTTAGGGTTGTATGAAGCCTGTACTAAAGAAAAAAAAATTTCATTTGAATGGCAGGGAACAAATCAACCCACAGGACCGGTTTACGCTGCAGCACCACCTGCTGGAACATATTCCTACCAGCCTGTGAATCCTGTCGTCCCATTGGAGCATTCTCCTGCACCCCCAACCGTCGGGCCTCCGGTAATAGCTTTTTCAATTCCCTTTTTTTTTTTTATATTTGATGAAGTATATGACTTACTTTGTTTAATAATTGTATTTAGTTTTGTCAAGCGCAACTTTGACATTTTTACTTGAAAATCAGCCTTGTTCTAAAGCAGGGGTGTCAAACTGGCGGCCAACGCTGAGGGAAGCGAAAGAGAAAAATGAGCTGCAGGTTGAAATATGTCCCCTTGATGTTGGGCAAAGCCAGGTGCCTCGAACAAAGGCGCTATGCTTGTATTTCTCTCTCTCTCTCTACTCTCTCTTGCTTTTCTCTTTTTCTCGCTTATCACTATTTATCACTTTTTGATCTCTCTCTCGTGCTCGCTTTCTCTCTTGTGCTCGCTTTCTCTCTGTCTTTCACTATCGCTTTTCTCTCTCTTGCGCTCGCTTTCTCTCTCGCTCTTGCTATCTCTCTCGCTTTTTGCTCTCCCTCTCTCTTTTTGCTCTTTCTCTCTCTCCCACTTTTTGCTCTTTCGCTCCAGCTTTTTGGTCTCTCTCGCTCTCTCCCTTTTACTTCTCTCACGCTTTCCCCTTCTCTCTCTCTCTTTCTCTCTCGCCTTCCCCTTCTCTCTCTCTCTCTTCATCTTGCTTTCTTTCTCTCTCACTTTTCTCTTTTTCTCGCTTTTCACTCTCTCTGACTTTTTGATCTCTCTCTCGCTTTTTGCTTTTTCTCTTCTTGTGCTCGCTTTCTGTCTTGTGCTCGCTTTCTCTCTGTCTTTCGCTATCGCTTTTCTCTCTTTCACTCTTGCTTTTCTCTCTCTCTCTCTCTCGCTTTTTGCTCTCTCTCTCATTTTTTGCTCTTTCGCTCCAGCTTTTCGCTCTCTCGCTTTTACTTCTCTTTACTTCTCACGCTTTCCTCTTTCGCTTTCCTTTTCTCTCTCTCTCTTTTGCTCTCTCACCTTCCCCTCCTCTCTTTTTCTCTCCCTCTCTCTCTTGCCTTCCCCTTCTTTCTTTCTCTCTAATCTACTGGTCCGGCCCCCGAGAGAATGTTTGTTCTATCCGAAGTGGCCCCCAAGTTATAATGAGTTGGACACCCCTGTTTTAAAGGAACAATGATTATGATTTGACCACTAGATGTCGCCGTATCGTGTCATGCAACTGAAAACGAGTGCCAAGTACCAAGGTCAGCCTTGATTTAAAGGGATAGTGCGTATGATTTGGCGACGAAATGTCACTGCCATGTGTCATGCGACTGAAAGCAAGTGGCAAGTACCAATAGAAACCTCGTTTTTTTCTGAAGTTGGGCCCAAAATAAGCCAAAAGACATCGAATATTTCAAAATACAGAGGTTTTATCTTTAAAATGGAACCGCTTTGCGGATTTTCCTTATCCCGGGTGGTTCTGGTCCTCGATCGCCAAAAACGAGGGATCTCTCTGTATGCCACTTCATAAATGCCAACAGGCGACAAAAGGCCCCTGGGCTGTAGTTTGAACACCTCTCGGCTAATGGTTCTGGCGAGCGAGTGTTTTCTCTTTGCCAGACGATCCTTAATGTGTTTGTTTTCATTCTCAGGCCTACAACAGAGTGGACGTCCATCTGGACCCAACCCCGACACCGATTGAGGTACACGCCCTCACCATATATAGTCATTTGTGGGCAGTGCTTTGACCATATATGGTCATTTGTTGGCAGCGCTTATCTGAAAAGTGCATCATGGGACATAATTTGGCATACAGTAGACGCTGGCATAGTACAGAAACTTGCGTACTTCGTAAAAACTTTCCTGTATTTTTTGGACCATATATAGTCATTTGTGGGCAGTGCTTTGACCATATATAGTCATTTGTGGGCAGTGCTTGTCTGAAAAGTAAATAATCGGACAAATGACACGTTAGCATACAGTAGACGCCGGCATACTACAGAAACTTGCATACTTCGTAAAAATGTTCCTGTCTGTTTTTGACCATATATAGTAATTTGTGGGCAGTGCTTTGACCATATATAGTCATTCGTGGGCAGTGCTTGTCTGAAAAGTACATCATCGGAAAAATGACACGTTGGCATACAGTAGATGCCGGAATAGTACAGAAACTTGCGTACTTCGTAAAATCGTTCCTGTATTTTTTTGACCATATATAGTCATTTGTCGCATCAGAAAATGTCTTGATGGTACTGACCCGTTGTGATTTCTGTTTTCCAGCCTCCCCAGGCTCCTTCCACCGCGCAGGAAGCGACCCCGGCCCCGTCCCTGGCTCCCGATTTCTCCTCGTCGAACTGCGAGACGAGGTTCGAACTGAAAGGGATGAACTTCTCCGCCGCCGACCCGCTCTCTTCCGACACCACGTTTTCCAGCGTTTACACTTCAGATAAACTCAACTTTTAAGCATCGGAAAAGCTGTAAAACTAATACCGGCTCGAACGGAGAAAGAACAAAAGGATACACTGCCGGGTGCATCCTAAAGTGTGTCGTAGCATCCGGGATGGAAAGCAGGCCGTAAAATCAGTATTATTTCACTTTGCGGCCACGTTTCCAGATAAAATATGCTTCTTGGAGGCATGAGGTCAAAGAATTTCCAAAGGAAAAACAAATTAAAGGGGCATTCGCCCAAGTTCAAATTACACTAGTTGAAATAGTATTAGAAGCATTACAATTGCGCGCATGTAGCTTATCTCAGTTTAACTCCGGTTTTGCTATTGCTTGATTTAAGTAAATGTACTAGAAGATTCCGAGGGTCACGTGACTTCTTAAAGAGACAGTGTGGATTTGACCACTGTATTGCTGTGCTTCTCAATGATTTTCTATCACATCCTCCCTCGGGAGAAGAAATTTGATTTGGCTTCATGCTGTCGCCTGCCAACATTTTTAACATTGGTTTTCGTTATCGTCACACTTCTTTGTCTTAGTCTTTGGGAAGAACCTTTTGTTTGTCTCTTTACCCCGTCTCTGTCCGCATTCACCTGAAGGCCTACTAGACTTCACGTCTACACTTCATACTCAATGCTCTGTGCTTAATGCACAGTTTTGAGGCAAAATGGAAACAAAAGACTTTGTCATTGATAACACCACTGCCTCTTAGTGTAGTGGAGGTGCAATTGCACTTTTTTCTGGGAAAGTTGAAAAAAAAGGC